>NC_050445.1:43006276-43306276 GCF_903995425.1 Onychomys torridus
TTCAAGGAAACTATTTTTGAAATTTGAATATGTATCTAATTTTAGACTCCACTGATTCCCCCAGCCATCTTCTCCACTTAAAAAAAAATAGGGGTATCAGTAATGATAATACTTTGTCAATATTTACTTCTTGTAAAAAAAAAATCTAACTATTTAAGTGGCTGAGGCAGGATTACCTCAAATTTGAAGGTAGCTTGAACAATTTTAGGTTGTCTCAAAATAAAATTTAAAATGGGATTTTATTCAGCCTGTGCTGGTTAATTTTAGAATCTCAATTGTGGAAACATTCCCATGAGATTGGCCTTTACATGAGTCTGTGGATCCTTTTCTTGATTGATGATTGATGTGGGAAAGCCCAGCTCACTCTTAGGCAGGTGATCCTGAATAGTAAAAGAAAGCGAACTCAGGATGGCATGAGAGCAGGCTGTGTTCCTCCTGTCCTCTGTTTCTGTCCTCCATGTCCTCTGCCTCAGGTCCCCTTCCAGGTTCCTGCCTTAGCTTCCTTTGATAACGGACTATAACCTGAAATTCAAATAAACCCTTTCTTCCTCCGCATTAATTTTGGTCAGAGTTTATTAGAGTAACAGAGAAGTACACTAAGACAGAAGCTGGTACCAGAGATGCTCCTATTGTTGTTATGGACCTGGCCATGTCTGTTGCTTTGGGGGATGATTATAAAAGTGCTTGGAATATTGGGATGGAAAAGCCATGAAATGCTCAAAGCTTATAAACTGCTTTTTGGGAGCTTGGAAGATAAAATTGTTGAAAGAAAGCCAAAGAGTAAGGCCTGTCTTGTGAGATTTCAAGGGATCTTTTGTGATATAGTTGAATGAAGAATATATGACTTCTGATCAGTTGGAGCTGAAGCATTGGCTGTGATTAACAAAAGAGCAGCGCAACTGAAAGGAAATCTTTTCTTTACTGTGATAATTGATGCTGGTTAGTTGAGGCTGAGAAGTCAGCTGTAATTAATAATGGGCCAGCACCACAGAGATGGAATCTTCTGGGCCATTATTCCCTGACATTACCACACAAAAACTCTGCTCTAGGGTGGGCACAGCTGATCTCAAGCTCACAGCCAAACTTTGTAATGTGTAAGAGTCCTGCACATTGTACTCATTTTGAAGGAATGAAGAGTTTGTGAAGAGTAGATGAGGCCTAGCACTACAGAAGGTCATGGGAGGTCATTACTAAAGGTATAGCCTCCGTTGCAATGTGACCTCAGGATTGTATGGGTCAGGAAAAATAGCTGAGGCTTGGCATCCTGAGTCAAAGGCCAGAGAGGCCTTGAAGAGCCCAGGAGAAGCTATCTTGAAGGTGCAATGGAGACTTAAGTATATTGGAGAGTCTAGCACCGCAGAATGAACACCAAGGACAGGGCAAGTGTGGGGTGAAGCTAACCTGAGCCTACTTGACAATATGGGGCTAAAGAGGACAAAGCCAGAGAAGTGGAGCTTGGGTCCAAGGAGACCATGAGTGAGTTCCAGATATCAGACATTGAGCTATTTACTCTGTTAGATAATTTATTTATTTACAGACAAGTTCTTGCTGCATAATCCTAGTTGACCTGTATAGCACTTTTAGGTAAATATCAAGTAGTAATTCCTTGTGGCCGTTTCAAATGTCTTTAGTGGTTTTTTGGTCCCTTGTCTTTCTCTGTTCTTTTCTATTTCCCACCGTCCTTCCAGTGAAAGCCTTTCCCCACATTTTCCGCACTTTTCATATTACCTGTACGCCACCATTCCCCTTGCTAGCATTCCTCCCCTCTCACATGGTTCCTTTTACTTATCTGGGTTCTGTGGCTACTTCAGGTTACAGACTCACATCTGGAGATTTGGAGCTGGGAACCTCAGATGGTAGAGAAAAGGCAGTGTTTATCTTTCTGTGTCTTGGTTACCTCATTCAGAAAAATGTTTTCTAGTTCCCTCCATTTACTTGCAAAGTTCATGATTCCATTTTTCTTTACAGTGAGATAGTATTGAATTAAATTATTTTAGACTTGTTACTAGAAAAATAAAATAAATACATGTGTAGTTTTCTATGTAGTAGAAATAAATCATTGGAATGAAAAAAACTACATGTAGTTAATGGGGCCCTGTCCAGAGCTTCTGATCCTATTTTCCAATAAATAAACTTTGTCCTCAGAATATTTATAAAAGTAGGTTTATTTTCTTTTCCCTGGCATGAAAAAAATAACATTAAGAACTGTAGCAAGTGACATGCTGTCCTAACCTCTTTAAAAGCATATTGAAGGAAGAAAAGTGTTTGTGTAGAGCTAAAGGCCAAGATATAAAATTTAGCATTGCTACTGGTATCTCTCCAAACCCACAGTAACAACACCTATCAAGTGGTTCTTTTTCTCTTTGAAATAAAAAGTAGTAATTAAATATATATGTATTTATTGTGTTGCAATTTTAAATTAAGTATATAATTTATGTATATAATTTAAATTATGTGAGGTATATATACTGTGTCTGATGTAAGGTGCTGGCATTTGAATAACAGTCAAATCATGCTAATTAGCATATGCATTATTTCATGTAAGTTTCTTGTTTCAAGTTAAGACACTTAAAATCTGTCTGCAGCCAGTTCCAAATATTCAGTCAATAAAAGATTTGTGTTCTACTAAATCAAAGTAGTATTGGAGCTGTGTCTAAGTTATTTGAAAAAATGAATGGAAAGAAAAATATAGTGACTAAAATGAATAATAATGTGCAAAGTGTCCTTGTGTAACAGCTGCTTGAACAATCATGTACACAATGAAAACATTTTAAAGTTGAATGAGCCATTTTAAAATACATGAATGAGCCAAAGTACTTGAAGTTATCCCTCAATCCTAATATGTATTGTACATATTCTCAAAAGCCAATGTTTTTTTGTTCACCACTAAATTCTGACCTACTAGTGGAACACATATACTTAAATATTAAATACTTATGAATGTGTAAGTAAATGAGTAAATACTTAGGACATATTTTATTACATTATCTGAATGAAAAATTCAACAATCATAACTTGAATGAATTAACACCTCTGTTATGGGTAGTTTTTAATAATGTCCTAATTTACTTGTGGTAAATGAATGCAGAGATTGATTATGTCACCTGAGGATGCTGTCTATCAAGATTGGCAGCATTAGAACTAGTCCATTTGGGCTGAGAGCCCCATGTCTTAGGTCCTTCTTACTCTACAAGCAACTGATTTTGTTGCTTCTTTTTCCTAATACACTCCAAATTGTGAAGCGTAAGTCAAAGATAATTGCTGAACACACCTTTGTACATGTGTCAAAACTCACTGATAAATGTGTCAAAATGCACCTGCCATTAATAATGAAGTTGAATATGTAATGCTGGAAATATTTAATGGGTTTGACATATTCATATAAACCATTATTGAAGCTGATGTGGTTATTACTGGTTGATCAAAATTCTCAGTTTTCTCTTGCTTTAAAATTATTTGGAATCTTAAATGTTATATTTGTAATGCTAAAAAAGAGGTAAAATCATCTTCTAAGGTACCCTTGAGAATTCTGTCAGCATTGAGAAAACTTAGTTCACATTGACAAGATTTAGCAGCTTTAAAGGGAAATAAAGTAACAAGAATGTCAGTTTCTCCTCCAGTGGGTCACAAGCAGTCTGATTTGTCTTTTGATGACATTCACTGCCTGCTCCAGCCAAGCTCCCCTTCCAGCTGCAACCTGATGCCAAGTCTCCTGGATGCAGACCAGCCTGATCCTCCCCTGGAACCAGAAATGGCTCAGCCAGTGATTGTATGGGGCACATTTTCTAATGATATTTAGTTCCTCATCTGAGTAAAAAATGTCAGCGACCTCTTGGGCACCATTTAGAATATCAAGTGATACCAACTGCCACCAATCAAGATGAGCTACAGTCAGCTCTGCTCCCCTAATTATCCCAAGTAACTTTGGGCTGAGGTTCCTTGGTGTAAACATGTCTTTTCCCCAGAAATTTAATTCAGCACCATTTTCTAAGTTCATCCCTCATTTCTCCCTGGTAATGCTCATTGCTGGCAAAAAAAAAAAAAAAAAAAAAAAATCTCTACCATAAACATGTGAATCAGTAGCTATTATATCACCCAGAATTTACTTGGGTTGAGTTAGAGATCATAAACCACACATGAAGCAGAGCCAAGAAAAATAATTCAAGGGTGGTTTACCAAGCTCAAGCCTCTGCTACTCCAGTCAGCATCTAATTATGAAGGAATGAAGACAAAGGGATGGCATTCAATGTTATAGCTTAAACAGTGAGGCAGGCTGAAAGACTAAGAGAACTTCAGCCCTCAGAGACATTAGCTATGCCATTTCTCTGCCAGATCTCGATGAGAAGAAAAATCTGCCAAACTGCTGAATCATGGCTTTTGCTTTGTTTTTAAGACTAACTGAAGATTTCTAATTGTCCCTGAATATTCATTAGTCTTTCCTTATACAATAGACAGCCAGTATTTAGTGGATCACATGCTTACATGTAAAAAAGACCCTATTTCCTTGAAATCAGGCACATTTCTGAACTTTCTGCTTATTACAGTACTATTTAAGTTAGCTAAGTAATGGAACTAACTGAGGAGTCAATCCATTCACCAGAAAATGTGGCACAGTCACAATGGGATATTTTCCATTATTTGAAAGATTTAAATTATGTTACTTGGGAGAACCTGAATGGATTTGTATGTCATCATACTTAGTGAAATAAGCCAGGTACACAACAAGTATATAACTATAAAATATAAAACTGTAAAACTTAAGAAATAAACCTTCATTACCATTCTGCAACAGATTCCTAGAAACGACATGAAAGTCAAGATCTGATTTGTTAGTCACCTGAATTTCATTTTTTTTTTTTTTATAAAACTGGAGATTGAACTCAGGGCCTTATATACACAAAGCAAGCATTCTACCAGCTGAACCATGGAACCATGCTCAAGCCCTTAATGTCAAGATGTATAAAAGAAAATAATTATTATTATCTATAAAAGCTTTGTCTTGATTGTCATCTTTGCTTGACCAATACTTTCTACTGAAGGATGCCAATGTTTCTCTCTGGAAGGGAATTTTCATAGAAGATTAGATAGTGAAGCTCTGTTCCAACCAACCTATAAAACTCTCAATAGAATCATAGTATATATTATTTAGTGGTGTTTTAAAAGCAAGAGATGACTAATCTTTGGAAAGCCTTAAGTCATTTTAAGGGAGAAAAAGTCTGAGCTAAATATTAGTGTTCATACAAACAAAATGCAACCTCTAATTTAAAAATAGGAGGGTTTCCGCCCAAGAGTGTACATTCTTTAATAGAATTGTATTTGTGTAAGAATTCCATACAAATAGAATACATACCTTAACACAAGAAAGCAAGGAAGACTATTTTACATTACATAAACCATTTGGGTGATTCAATCAAGCTAACCCTCTTGCCAAATACTTGTTTCTTACATTTATTACAAATAGTGGAGTCAGTTCTGCACAGCCAGCAAGCACACAATCTAACAGTCACAAGCACATCCAGTGATTCCAATGGGTATGTTACAGAGTGGTTGGTTCACAGGAACTGACATGAGTGAACTTACTGTCTGCTTTTCAATCTTTCAACTAACCATTCCATCACCTCATCAAGGCCAGTGCCTTTAGTTGTGGATGTTTTAAATATCTGCCAACTTCGGTCTTTCAGAGCAGGTAACCCAAGTGCATTTGTCATTTCTGAGGGTGTCATGGCCTGCTCCATGTCCTGCTTGTTTGCAAACACCACTAAAATGGTCTTTCTCATCTCTTCTTCATCCAACATGGCAACTATAGTCTTAGAAAAGTAGATTAGAAATATAGTGTGTATAATATAATCATCACTTGCTTAACTGACTAGTTTATATAAGCTATTCCACTTAAGAGTTTTTGGTTATAGGCATGAGAAGTATTTTGCTGACTCACTTTACTGACAACATTATTTTATAATACTTTACACTTGTCAAAGAATTTTATATACGTGACCTGGACATTATACCAGGAACCCTGTGAGAAAGGCAAGGTTCTGCGATGATGCTTGGTTAGGCTCTATATAGTGAGGTGGGGTAGAGTCCAGAGTCAGGCTTCTAGGTCAGAAATTTGTGTTATAAATCATGCTGTATCTGGAAACACCAACATGGGAATGCAGACATTACACACCTGTAATCCTAGGACTCAGGAGACAGAGGCAGGAGGACCAAGAGTTCAGGGCTAGCCTCAGCTTTGTGGTGAATCTGAGGCCAGCCTGGGCTGCTTGAGACTGTGTCTCAAAACAAAAATAACAACCAACCAAACGAAAAAATTATGCTAAAATAGTTACAGACATTCAAAGTAATGTTTATATAAACTCTTGCCTGTGCTAGTAAAATGATAAATGATACAGTCAAAATGATCCCAAATGGCTGTATTTAATGAGTTCACAACACAATAAAAACTTAACATGAAAGGAAATAAAAAGTAATTTTAATAAGTATTAAAAAAAGAGTAAGAGATGAAGCCATTGGAGGAAGTAAGTGTCTGGGGACATGTCGATTTGGCTATATTTCTGCTCACAACTCCTTGTGTTTATCTCTCTCCTTCCTATCTGCCAGGATGTAAGATGCTTGCTTGGTTATGTCTCTTCTATCATGGTGGAACAAACATTCTGAAAACATTAGCCAAAATAAATCTGTCTTCCCTTAAGGTTCTCGCTCAAGTATTTTGGTTTCACTAATGAAAGCCTAGCAGTACAACTTTCATCAGAAGTAAATGCATTCGATGGGAGATGGGGTTAAGTAAATGAAGAGACAAGCCATTCATTCAGAGACAATGCTTATAAATATAATACATAGGGATCAAATACAGAATACAGTGACCTCTCTCAGCTCCTACTATTCTACAGCTCAATTTGTATATACATATCAGTAATGTCAAATCCTGGTGAGGTTGTAAACTAACTGGATTTCTCATACATTGCTAGTTAATGCATACACAATGGGAACACTGAAGAATTCACCCTGACTTTTTTTCTAGTTCTATACCTATATTTACCATATGAGTCAGCACAGAATTCTGGGCAATTATCTTGGAGAAATGAGCATCTGTTTATATGCAAGTCTGTACATGAATATTTATATCAGCTTTATTTGTTACACCTCAAATTGAAATGAATCAAGTGTCCTTCTGTGAGAATGACTGAACAAAAAAAAAATGGTGATGTATACTGAAAACAGAAAACCATTGGGTGATAAATCCTAATACATTTGATGAATTGCTTTTATATAAGGATATTGTGCTTAGAGGGAAAAACTAGTTTTGTGATGCTCTTAATCAAGCAATCATGAAGTATACAAGGATAGAGAATTAGTGATTATGAGGATTCATGGAAGAAAAGGCCAGGTGTGACTACACAAAGGATAGCATGGGGGAGGCAGATTGGAGTGGCAGGACAGTCCTGTAACTTCTTTCTGAAGAGTCCATGAATCTATTCATGTGACAACTGTCATAGGAATAGTCAGTCACACTTACCAGGGAGAGAATGAAGCATAATGAGACCTGAGCTAATCTACAGTCTGGGTAATACACTATTCTAATTAATCTTTTGAATTTAAAGTGCTCTAGAGTTTTGTGAGGTACAGTTGGGTGACAGGTTCACAAGAGCCCTTTGTGATATTTTCATAAATCCTTGTTAGTCCTTGATTATAATTGTTTCAAATTAAATGTATATATTTGTGGTGATATATTGTGTACCCTAATAAATTTACCCAAGGATCAGAGGACAAAGCCAGCCACTATATTAAACATAGAGGTCAGATAGTGGTAGCACACACCTTTAATCCTAGCATTCAGGAGGCAGAGATCCATCTGGATCTCTATGAGTTCAAGGCCACACTGGGAACAGAGCCAGGCATGGTGGCACATGCCCTTAATCCCACCCAGCACTGGAAGGAAGGAAGATGGCAGGACACAGAATGGTGTATAAGGTGTGAGTAAACAGGAAGTCTCTCTCTTTAGACTGAGGATTTTATAGAGGTAAGAACTTGTGGCTGGCTTGCTCTGCTTCTCTGATCTTAAACAATTAAATATGATGCACCTTACTTTATACAATGCCTTCAATTGCATATGGATGATATTGTTGATAAAACAAATATTGATTTCAAAGACAAAAGAAGCAAGATCCAAGTGTAACAGAGTTAAATATGCTTTCAGGGTGAGAACTTCTTTTAAAGGAATAGCAAAGTGACAGTTAAGAGAGAGAGTGGCATACACAACAGATAACTGAAATTCTAGAGTTAATATATTTTAATATATATATATATATATATATATATATATATATATATATACGTTTATAAATGTTCTTGTTTATATATGCTTTGCTTATGTTAAATTTATTTTGGATGTCTATTCCCCACTGATCCTAGTAGTTGGACTATTGAAAATATGTAGCTACATTTTATTATGATATATTCCAACAAAATCACAGGTAGCTGCAATTGATATTGAATTAAATATAAATAGCTTGTTATACCAAAAATTAATCAAATATTATTTGCATTTCTTTCTAATGCTATGCTGACTCAAATAACAAGAACTGGGAGCTGCCTGTTTTTTGTTAAGACATTTTAAAACAATTATGTATATAAGTGTGTTCCATGTTGAGGGTCGGTGCTTGTAGGGAGTGTGTGGGTGTGGGTGTGTATGGGCACATCTACAAGTGTCAGTGAAGGCCAGAATAGCATATCACTTCCCCTGGAAATGGAGTAATAGGGGATTATGAGCCTCATAATGCTAGTGCTGGCAAGTGAACTCTGGTCTTCTGGAACAACAAGAAGCGTTGGTAACCACTGAGCCATCTTTTCATTCTTGGGATCCAGGTCTACAGTTTTCCTTATTTGCTTATTGGATTCCAGATGATGTTCCTGGCTTCTTCTAATCATGGTCTCATCACTGAAAACTATATGACAAATGAAGACTGTATTGAATCCAATGAATAGTTTTTCTACTCAGAGTATAATATGAATTAGAGGTGCTACTTTCTAGGGTTTGTAGACTTTTACCTAGACTGTGTAGTACAAATTCCCCTCAAGACTGGATTTCTAACTTTGCTGTTGCATTTTCCAATTTGGCAAGAGTTCAACTGGGAAGAGAAACTCTCAATAGAGAAAGTACCTCCATAAAATTAGTCTGTGGGTATGTCTGTGGGCATTTTCTTGAATAATTATTGACATTGAAGAGTCCAGCTGACAGTGGGCAGTTCCATCCCTAGAAGGTGATCCTTGGTTATATAAAATAGCAGGATGAGCAAATCACAAGGAACAAGCAAAATTCTGCACACTCCTCAATGGCCTCTATTTCAGTTCTTGCCTCCAGGTTCCTGCCTCTATTTCCTATCTTGACTCCTCTCAGTGATAGATTGTGATCTGGGGCTTGTTAGATGATGCGAAACGCACCCCCCCCAAGTTGGTTTTGGTCAGTGTTTTATCAGAGCAGAAGGCTAATAAGGATACTTAGTCTAAACAAAGACAAAATTTTTGTTGGCTATCTGATTTGTGTTCAACATGGTACCCTGATTCCAGGGCATTCTCTTTCATACATTTAAATAAACAAGTTCAATATTTTATCAATTTTAATTAACTCTTTTTTGTCTTTATGGAAGTTGATCTCAACTGAGATTCATTTCCCAGTGCCAGTCTTTCAATACAAAGTGGCTGAAAACAGTGACTAGGGAGTGCCACTGGTCACTGGAAAGTTGCCCTTGGCACCACCTCATACTCACATTTGCCTTAATTTATACATGGTTTGTGATTTTGAGAATTTTGAATCGAGTAGATTTCCAAGATTTATTTCATATTTTATTTTTTCCACCCAGAATCAGATATGACTCTAAAATATGTTTTTACATTATTATCTTAAAATTCTTTTAGCTGTATGTGACATAGTCCAGAGTACTAAATATTATTCATTCTTTCTTCCATATTAATTTCAACACAGTTTTGATCTACTATAGATTTTTCATTCAAAAGCATAAGAATGATCATAGATGTAAGCAGTCCAATTAACGGTTTAACTTATATCTTTTACCAAAGGATGGTATAACTATCTTATTAAGAACTGGATTCTCCCCTTGTTATTTACAACAGATTGTAGCAGGCCACTAATTACATCATTTATTCATTCATTTTAGTTATGAACAAATATCAGAGGATCATAATAGACATATCCCAAATAAGTGATTTTTTTACTTGTCTCAATGTACAAATCATTGCTTCTTTTTTTAAAAATTTTTTAAAACTTTTTTAATTATATATGTGTTTTAATTTTACACATCAGCCATGGGTTCTCCTGTCCTCCCCCCTCCAGCCCTTGCCCCCACCTTACCCCCAGCCCCTCCCCTCCATTCCCATCTCCTCTAGGGCCAAGACTCCCCTGGGGATTCATTTAAACCTGGTAGATTCAGTACAGGCAGGTCCTGTCCCCTCCTTCCAGGCTGAGCAAAGTGTCCCTCTGTAAGCCCAAGGTTCCAAACAATCAGCTCATGCACTAAGGACAGGTCCCAGTCCCACAGCCTGGATGCCTCCCAAACAGTTCAACCTATTCAATTGTCTCACGTATCCAGAGGGCCTGCTCCAGCTGGGGGCTCCACAGCCTTTGGTTCATAATTCATGTGATTCCATTAGTTTGGCTATTTGTCCTGTGCCTCTCCAATCTTGGTCTCAACAATTCACGCTCTTACATTCCCTCCTCTTTCTCGACAATTGGACTCCTGGAGCTCCTCCTGGGGCATGGCTGAGGATCTCTGCATCCACTTCCATCAGTTATTGGATGAGAGTTCCAGCACGACTGTTAGGGTGTTTGGCCATCTGATCACCAGACTAGGTCAGATCAAGCTTTCTCTTGACCATTGCCAGCAATCTACAGAAGATGTAACATTGTGGATTTCTGGGGACCTCTCCAGCACTCTGCCTATTCCTGTTCTCATGCTCCCCTAAGATTTCTTTCCCTCAAACCTTGCCCTTTAAGACTCCCACTGTCATCCAGGTTGTTCATGTAGATCTCATCCATTTCTCTGTCGTTGGATGATCCCTGTATCTTTCCTAGGGTCTCGTTTTCTAGGTAGCCTCCCTGGAGTTGTGTAGCAGTCTAGTCATCTTTGTTTTACATCTAGTATCCTACTATGAGTGAGTACACACCATGTCTGTCCTTCTGAGTATGGGTAACCTCACTCAGGATGATTTCTTTTCTAGATCCATCCATTTGCCTGCAAACCTCATGATGTCATTGTTTTTCTTGGCTGAGTAGTACTCCATTGTGTATATGTACCATATGTTCTTTATCCATTCTTCAGTTGAAGGGCATCTAGGTTGTTTCCAGGTTCTGGCTATTACAAACAATGCTGATATGAACATAGCTGAGCAAATGCCCTTGTGGTATGATTGAGCATTCCTTGAGTATATGCCCAAGAGTGTTATAGCTGTGTCTTGAGGGAGATGGATTCCCAGTTTTCTAAGGACATTCCATATTGATTTCAAAAGTGGCTGTACAAGCTTACATTCCCATCAGCAGTGGAGGAAAGTTCCCCTTGCTCCACATCCTCTCCAGCATAAGCTGGCCTCTGTGTTTTTGATCTTAGCTATTCTGACACGTGTAAGGTGGTATCTCAGAGTCATTTTGTTTTGCATTTCCCAGATAATTAGGGATGTTGAGCAATTCCTTAAATGTCTTTCAGCCATTTGAACTTCCTCTGTGGAGAATTCTCTGTTTAGTTCTATAGCACATTTCTTAATTGGACTGTTGGGCATTTTGATGTCTAATTTCTTGAGTTCTTTATATATTCTGTATATCGGCCCTCTGTCAGATGTGGGGTTGGTGAAGACCTTTTCCCATTCTGTAGGCTGTTGCTTTGTCTTGTTGACTATGTCCTTTGTTCTACAAAAGCTTCTCAGTTTCAACAGATCCCATTGATTGTTTGTTTCTCTCAGTGTCTGTGCTACTGGTGTTATATTTAGAAAGTGATCTCCAGTGCCAATGTGTTCAAGAGTACTTCCTAATTTTTCTTTTATCAGGTTCAGAGTAACTGGATTTATGTTGAGGTCTTTGATCCACTTGGACTTAAGTTTTGTGCATGGTGACACATATGGATCTATTTGCAGCCTTCTATACATTGACATCCAGTTATGCCAGCAGCATTTGTTGAAGATGCTTTCTTTTCTCCATTGACATTTTTGGCTTCTTTGTCAAAAATTATATGTTCATAGGTATGCGGGTTAATGTCAGGGTCTTCATTTCGATTCCATTGGTCCACATGTCGGTTTTTATGCCAGTAACAAGCTGTTTTTATCCAACAACCTTCATGATACACGTCTTGGATTGATCAAGAATACAGGGAACATACCTAAACATAATAAATGCAATCTACAGCAAGCCAACAGTAAACATCAAATTAAATGGAGAGAAACTCAAAGCATTACCACTATAATCAGGAACAAGGCAAGGCTGTCCCCTCTCCTCATACTTATTCAATATAGTACTTGAAGTTCTAGCCAGAGCTATAAGACAACATCAGGAGATTAAGGGGATACAAATTGGAAAGGAAGAAGTCAAGATTTTCCTCTTTGCAGATGACATGATAGTATACATGAGTGACCCCAAAAATTTAACCAAGAAACTGATACAGCTTATAAAAACCTTCAGCAACCTAGCAGGATACAAGATTAACTCAAAAAATATCAGTAGCCCTCCTATATACAATAAACAGACAGGCTGAGAAGGAAATCAGAGACACATGACCCTTTACAATAGCCACAAATGATATAAAATACCTTGGGGTTACTCTAACTAAGCATGTGAAGGACCTATATGACAAGAACTTTAAGTCCCTGAAAAAAAGAAATTGAAGAAGATGTCAGAAAATGGAAAGATCTTCCATGCTCAAGGATAGGCAGGATTAACATAGTAAAAATGGCGATCTTACCAAACGCAATCTACAGATTCAACGCAATCCCCATCAAATTACCAACACAATTCTTCACAGGTCTGGAAAGAATAATACTCAACTTCATATAGAAAAATAAAAAACCCACGATAGCCAAAAAAATCCTGTACAATAAAACAACCTTTGGAGGCATCACAATCCTGGACCTCAAGCTCTACTATAGAGCTACAAATCACCACTTCTAAAGATAGTATCCCTAATAATGAACAAACTTTAAGCAATACCCACCTCTCAGTAAATGATCACTCCTATCTAGTAGATTCAGGCTGGTAATTTTCATGCTTGTTTTATGAGTACAGAAAGTAAGCCCAACAGCATTCTCTATATTTATTAAACTGTGTTAAGTGAATAATTAAATGCATATATGAAGAAAATGAATGGCAGAGGGAGAAGCTTGAGTCCTATCAACAAAAAAACTATAATCTCGGCATGTCTTTTCTAGTGTAACAAGTTATTTACTATGGCGTAACAGGGTTGGATAATTGCTTTCTGGGGAAAATTTGGATTTCAGAAGGTGAAAGGATTACCTATAATGATAAATGTTATGAATCCATCATTAATTCATGATACAGTGCTGCAGTAGAAAATTTTGTGCTGAACTATCATTTTCTTTCAAATGTTTAATTCATCTTATTCATTTAAATTAATGAATTTACTTAATGCAGCTTTTAATTGCATATATTCAAGTGAATGGAACTGGGTTTGATATGGTCATATTTTTCATATGTTAATATTGAAATATAACTATTTGATTTTCATTTTTTATCCTCTCCTTTAACACTTCCTATGTTACTTTCCCTAAATCTCAAGTTGGTAGCCTCTTTTTATTTATTATTGTTACAAATATACCTATGTTTCATGTGTGCTTATGCACACACACACACACACACACACACACACATACACACACCATGCTGCATCCATTTTTTGCTGTCTGTGTGTAAATAATTTCAAGGCTGTCCACTCTGTATTGGACAATCAATAAGGGGATTTATCCCTAGAAGAGGCTATCTCTTCTTTAAGCAGTCATTACTTGCCCAGAGTGAGACCTCAGGAAATAGGGTCTTTTCAAATTATCATGTTCCTGATATTGCAATCGATCCCTTTTTGTTTGTGGTTTCTTTCTGTAAGAGACTCAGTGGGTAAGAGCATTTGATATGCAAGCATGAAGACCTAAGTTCAAAGCAAACTTCCTGGTGTTCTGGTTCTTACAATTTCCACATCTCCTTACACAACATTCCTCAATATTTGTATGAGTTGTACTGTAGATGTATCCATGGGGGCTGAGCTTCTCCTGATCTGTTGATCTCTGTATTGTGTCCTGTGGTGGTTTTCTATGATGGTTTCCATTTGCTGTGTAGAAGAGTTTCTTTGATGAATGGTGGTAGATACACTTGTCTATAGTTGTAAAGATTAGACATTGAATATAATAAGGAATTATGCTGGCCTAGCAAAATGGCAATTTCTTTTCTAAGGCACTTGACCTCACTAGTCCCAAGAAGCAGGCTAGGTTTCTGGTACGAGTCATAATTTCTCCTCTATTGAGTGAGCTTTAAACCCAATTAGGCAGCTCTTGGTTGACACCACCATGCTAGTGCCTCTTACTATACCTTTATGCTTATGTTGCCATACCAGCAGTTGTCACGGTTTACATGTGTTGCAAGTGGGTAGGACTGTGTAATTGCTTCCCTCCCTGTGAAGTTTGCATAGTATTTTTTGGTTATGCCATGTGGGCTGATTAATCTCCACAAGAACCATAAATTAACAAAAATGCAACACCAGCTATGAGAAGCCACCTTTCAAGTCATTGGTCAGGCTAGTTCCAAAAACTTAGGGTAGAGAAATATCCCTTGGTTGTCTCTCATGTGTTGAGGGTGGGCTCCTACTGCAGAAGACACTGTACATGCAGGACACAAAATGTCATCACCCAAAAAGTCAGTGATCTGCTCAGAGACAGAGCCAGATGGATCTCTGTGAGTTCAAGGCAAGCCTGGTATACCGAGCAAGATCTAGGACAGGCATCAAAATTGCACAGAGAAACCCTGTCTCAAAAAACTTTCACAACTTAAAGAAGGAAATGCCTATGAAGATACAGGAAGCCTATAGAACACCAAACAGACTAGACCCCCCAAAAAAGTCCCCACGCCACATAATAATTAAACAACTAAACGTACAGAATAAAGAAAGAATATTAAGGGCAGCAAAGGAAAAAGGCCAAGTGACTTATAAAGGCAAACCCATCAGAATAACACCCGATTTCTCAATGGAGACTTTGAAAGCCAGAATGACCTGGACAGATATAATGCAGACACTAAGAGACCATGGATGCCAGCCTAGACTAATATACCCAGCAAAACTTTCAATCATCATAGATGGAGGGAACAAGACCTTCCAAGGCAAAACCACATTTAAACAATACTTATCCACAAACCCAGTCCTACAGAAAGCACTAGAAGGAAAATTCCAACCTAAGGAAGGCAGATACACCCATGAAAACATCCCTAATTAGCCGAGAAATGCAAATCAAAATGACTCTGAGATACCACCTTACACCTGTCAGAATGGCTAAGATCAAAAGCACAGAAGACAGCTTATGCTGGAGAGGATGTGGAGCAAGGGGAACTCTCCTCCACTGCTGGTGGAAATGAAAGCTTGTACAGCCACTTTGGAAATCAATATGGAGCTTCCTTAGAATATTGGGAATCCATCTCCCTCAAGACTCAGCTATAGCACTCTTGGGCATATACCCAAGTTATGCTCAATCATACCACAAGGGCATTTCCTCAGCTATGTTCATATCAGCTTTGTTTGTAATAGCCAGAACCTGGAAACAACCTAGATGCCCTTCAACTGAAGAATGGATAAAGAAAATATGGTACATATACACAATAGAGTACTACTCAGCAAAGAAAGCAATGACAACATGAGGTTTGCAGGCAAATGGATGGATCTAGAAAAAAAAATCATCCTGAGTGAGGTTACCCAGACTCAGAAGGACAAACACAGTATGTACTCACTCATAGTAGGATACTAGATGTAAAACAAAGATGACTAGACTGCTACACAACTCCAGGGAGGCTACCTAGAAAACAGGACCCTAGGAAAGACCCAAGGATCACCCAATGACAGAGAAATGTATGGGCAAGATTTGAGGGAAAAGAAATCTTAGGGGAGCAGGATATCCCAGCTGGATCAAGAACAGAAAGGGAGAACAAGGAATAATAGACCATGATACATGATGACCACATGAGAACAGGAATAGGCAGAGTGCTGGAGAGGTCCCCAGAAATCCACAATGATACATCCTCTGTAGTCTGCTGGCAATGGTCAAGAGACAGCCTGATCTGACCTAGTCTGGTGATCAGATGGCCAAACACCTTAACAGTCGTCTTGGAACTCTCATCAAATAACTGATGGAAGTGGATGCAGAGATCCTCAGCCAGGCCCCAGGTGGAGCTCCAGGTGCCTAACTGTTGAGAAAGAGAAGGGTCTGCAAGAGTGTGAATTGTTGAATCCAAGATTGCAAAAAGCTCAGGGACAAATAGCCAAACAAATGGAAGCACATGAATTATGAACCAAAGGCTGTGGAGTCCCCAGCTGGATCAGGCCCTCTGGATAAGTGAGACCATTGAATAGCTTGATCTGTTTGGGAGGCATCCAGTCTGTGGGACCAGGATCTGTCCTTAGTGCATGAGCTGGCTGTTTGAAACCTTAGGCTTACACAGGGACACTTTGCTCAGTCTGGAAAGAGGTGACAGGACCTGCCTGTACTGAATCTACCAGTTTTACATGATTCCCCAGGGGTGTCTTGATCCTGGAGGACATGGGAATGGAGGGGAGGGGCTGGGGGGAAGGTGGAGGTGGGGGCGGTAGGGGGGAGGACAGGGGAACCCATGGTTGATGTATAAAATTTAAAATACATAATAAAAAAATTAAAAAAAGAGAAAAGTCAGTGTTCTACAAGTGCTATTCCATTGTCTTTGCACCTAACCAATCTGGATCTGTCAGAAATGAGAAATGATTCTTTAGAAGTTTTGAGAGATTGGCCATCATATACTGTACTACCTCAAAACAAACAAACAAAAGGAGAAACGAAACAGTAAAATAAAACATCCTTCCAAACAAATTATAAACCCCCATATTTCTTATTACAACCTATTCAAATTCTAACATGTGTCTAATAACTAACCCATACTTAAAGTTGGGTTACTTCATGTAAATTAAAATTTTCAACATGTGTGACATAGGTGTGTAACATGAACTTTTAAAGGTCTTATTTAAAAAAAAACCAGAGCCAGATATTGGGGTGAAAGTTGAAAGATTAGAGAAACAGAACAAGCCACAGCCAACCTCACCTCACCAACTCCTTAGCCAATCCCGTTTGCAGGAATCCTCAGACAGAAAGCCTCTGAGTCCTCACCCATGTGGGTCTCAGTTGAACTGCTCTAAAAAGCCTCTAGTTCCTGGTTCTGATGCCTTTTTATACTTTTCTCCTTCCTGCCATTACTCCCTGGGATTAAAGGCTTATGTCCATCCTGAGCAAAGCCATGAGATCTCATGTGCTGGGATTAAATGTATGTACCTCCATTTCTGACTTCTATGTCTAATTTGGTGGCTGGCACTGTTCTCCGATCCCCAGATAAGTTTTATTGGGCTGCACAAATGAAGTAACACCACATAGGTTCTATCTCAATGAACAATAAAATATACAAACTCTCTTTCAAAATCACCCCAATCTTAATTTTTTTCTGTTATATGCAGGCACTTAGGATGATGCATATATGAATATGGTTTTTGGTTGAAAGGAGATTAATCAAGTCTGAGTCTCATATCTGACCTTGCTATGATCTTTTCAAACAAGTAAGGTCTTTTGCAGCAGTCCCATACAGTGACTTAATGGTTAGATAACGGATGATTTGGCTAGAAGTTCTCTATGTAAGCAACATTCAAATAAAGCTAAAGGAGGAAATCTATACTTTTCATATTTTCAGCACATGGAACTAGAAAAGACACTACCAATATTCATAATTGAGGTGAGGAGATGGCTTGGTGGTCAAGCTCATTTAATATACAAGCATGAGGACCTGAGAGTTCAGACCTCCTGAACCTAAGCTTTAAAAGCCTAGCATGGTTGCAAATGCCTATAATCCTAACATTAGGGGAGGAGGTAGGGATAGGTAGATCCTTAGAATTTGCTGCATGGCTAGCCTTATAGTAAAGAATGAATGTTCAATTTCAATAAGAGACTCTACTTTAAAGAATAAGTAAAATAGCCCCAGAAAAGGACACCTATGTCCTCTTCTGGCCTCTGAATATACATTTATGTTTGCACATACCTGTAAACACATGTGTGTATGTACCCCCCACTCCCAACCCCACCCCCAAATTACAAAATATATCCATAACCTCAGATGTGACACTCATTTCCATGTGCAAATAGGCTTAAACTATTTTCTTAATTTGCTCATTTATTAGCTTCAAGAATAACTAGGAACTAACTAGCTGGATAAGGTCCAAGAAATTACTGGTTCATAAATGATTAGCTGCAGGGAAACGTAGCAACTTCATATTTGATGCTTATTTTGCCATATTTTTAATAGGGCATTTGAATTCCACTTTTTTTGTTATTTATTATATTTGTGTTTTAATTTTACACATCAGCCATGGGTTCCCCTCTTCTCCCCCTGCCCATCCCTGCCCCCACCTTACCCCCATCACCCCCCCCATTCTCATCTCCTCCAGGGGAAAGACTCCCCTGGGGATTCATTTAAACCTGGTGGATTCAGTACAGGGAGGTCCAGTTCCCTCCTTCCAGGCTGAGCAATGTGTCCCTGTGTAAGGTCAAGGTTCCAAACAGCCAGCT
Source organism: Onychomys torridus (assembly GCF_903995425.1). Lineage (NCBI taxonomy): Eukaryota > Metazoa > Chordata > Mammalia > Rodentia > Cricetidae > Onychomys > Onychomys torridus. Next base: position 43,025,123 of record NC_050445.1, read on the forward strand.
CATGCACTGCACTAAGGACAGGTCCTGGTCCCATAGCCTGGGTGCCTCCCAAACAGTTCAACCTATTCAATTGTCTCACTTATGCAGAGGGCCTGATCCAGCTGGGGCTCCACAGCCTTTGGTTCATAATTCATGTGCTTCCATTTGTTTGGCTATTTGTCCCTGTGCTTTTCCAATCTTGGTCTCAACAAGTCATGCTCTTACAGTCCTTCCTCTTTCACGACAATTGGACTCCTGGAGCTCTACCTGGGGCATGGCTGAGGATCTCTGCATCCACTTCCATCAGTTAGTGGATGAGAGTTCCAGCATGACTGTTAGGTGTTTGGCCATCTGATCACCAGACTAGGTCAAATCAAGCTTTCTCTTGATCATTGCCAGCAGTCTACAGAGGATGTATCATTGTGGATTTCTGGGGACCTCTCCAGCACTCTGCCTATTCCTGTTCTCATGTGGTCATCATGTATCATGGTCTATTATTCCTTGTTCTCCCTTTCTGTTCTTGATCCAGCTGGGTTCTCCTGCTCCCCTAAGCTCTCTTTCCCTCAAACCTTGCCCTTCATTACTCCCACTGTCGTCTAGGTTGTTCATATAGATCTCATCCATTTCTCTGTCATTGGGTGATCCCTGTGTCTTTTTTGGGGTCCTGTTTTCTAGGTAGCCTCCCTGGAGTTGTGTAGCAGTCTAGTCATCTTTGTTTTACATCTAGTGTCCTACTATGAGTGAGTACATACCATGTCTGTCCTTCTGAGTATGGGTAACCTCACTCAGGATGATTTTTTCTAGATCCATCCATTTGCCTCCAAACCTCATGATGTCATTGTTTTTCTCTGCTGAGTAGTACTCCATTGTGTATATGTATCATATTTTCTTTATCCATTCTTCAGTTGAAGGGCATCTAGGTTGTTTCCAGGTTCTGGCTATTATAAAGAATGCTGATATGAACATAGCTGAGCAAATGCCCTTGTGGTATGATTGAGCATTCCTTGGGTGTATGCCCAAGAGTGCTACAGCTGTATCTTGGGAGAGATGGATTCCTAGTTTTCTAAGGAAGCTCCATATTGATTTCCAAAGTGGCTGCACAAGCTTTCATTCCCACCAGCAGTGGAGGAGAGTTCCCCTTGCTCCACATCCTCTCCAGCATAAGCTGGCTTCTGTGCTTTTGATCTTAGCCATTCTGATAGGTTTACACTTTATCTCAGAGTCATTTTGATTTGCATTTCCTGGATAATTAGGGATGCTGAGCAATTCCTTAAATGTCTTTCAGCCATTTGAACTTCCTCTGTGGAGAATTCTCTGTTTAGTTCTATAGCCGATTTCTTCATTGAACAGTTGGGCATTTTGATGTCTAATTTTTTGAGTTCTTTATATATTCTGTATATCAGCCCTCTGTCAGATGTGGGGTTGGTGAAGAACTTTTCCCATTCTGTAGGCTGTTGCTTTGTCTTGTTGACCATGCCCTTTGCTCTACAAAAGCTTCTCAGTTTCAATAGGTCCCATTGATTGATTGTTTCTCTTGGTATCTGTGCTACTGGTGTTATATTTAGAAAGTGATCTCCGGTGCCAATGCATTCAAGAATACTGCCTACTTTCTCTTCTATCAAGTTGAATAATACTCAACTTCATATGGAAAAACAAAAAAACCCAGGATAGCCAAAAGTATCTTGTACAATAAAACAACCTCTGGAGGCATCACGAACCCCAACCTCAAGCTCTACTATAGACCCACAGTAATAAAAACAGCTTGGTACTGGCATAAAAACTGACATGTAGACCAATGGAATCTAACTGAAGACCCTGACATTAACCAACACACCTATGACCACATAATTTTTTAGAAAGACGCCAAAATTGTACAATGGAAAAAGAAAGCATCTTCAACAAATGGTGCTGGCATAACTGAATGTCAATGTGTAGAAGGCTGCAAATAGATCCATATCTGTCACCGTGCACAAAACTTAAGTCCAAGTGGATCAAAGACCTCAACATAAATCCAGTTACTCTGAACCTGATAGATGAATTCCACTTTTAATGTGTATTGTATCTTAAGTTTGGAGAAGAGGGGAATAGATTTGATAGATGTTTTCAAAGAGTTTTTTTTTAAATATAAAACCAATATTCTAATCTAGAAGGAAATATTAGGAGGTAATAAGGAAATAAGTATTTTGTGCATAATAATGAAAGATAGTTTTGCTTTTAAATGGAGTTATATCTTTGAGTGGCTTACATTCAAAGGGAAAAAAGATCAGTACAACAACCTAAAACATAGATGGCAACAGTTTTTTCTTTTTTTTTCCCCACTATAAATTTCACAATGAGTGAGAAAAGCACTGTAAGAATGAATTTCACTGTCATGTGTTTGGGATTAGCCCTTTGAGATAAAAATACAGAATGGTTAGGAAAATTCATCCTTCAGGTGGAACCTGGGATGGTACATTAATGACACTATCTTTTCCCCTCCTAATCTACCTTTTGAATGTCTTTCTTTAAAAATTGTCACAATTTTAATTAATTCATTTAATGTGTGTGGGAGTGTCAGGTTGTGCCATGGCATGAGAGTAGATATCAGAGGACAACTGTCAAGAGGAAATTCTCTCTCATTCTAGGTGATCCACCACATCTCCATGTTTAGCTGAAGACAAGCAAGCCATGTATCTCACCATCTCACTGGCCTTCCTTTTTTACACTCCCCTACCCTCCAGCTGTCCTCAAGATTTTGGTGATGTTTAAAAAGTTTTTTTAGTTAAAATAGTAGCTAGATCTGAGAGGTGCTGGGATACTAAGAGAATGTTTGCATTGTCCTATAGAAGGCATCTGTATGGAAAACCTTTGTTCAAATTAGAATTGACAGGAGATCAGAACACAGCAAGGGGTAAACAAGTGTCCACAAGGCTGCACAAAGTGCAGCTGAATTTATTAAGGATTCTCAAAAATGAGGAGAGAAAAACCTGGCTGGTGTTGAGCAGCTATGATAGAGAAAGCTTGGATATGAAATGATGAGACAGAAAGATTAGCCAGAGACTTCCAAGAGCAGGCATATAAGAATATCTGATTCAATGGATTGATTGTTTAAATAAAATTGTACAACTTGTTTTGATAAAAAGCTATCATTCACTTATCCAGAGGGCCTGATCCAGTTGGGGGCTCCACAGCTTTTGGTTCATAATTCATGTGTTTCCATTAGTTTGACTATTTGTCCCTGTGCTTTTTCCAATATTGGTCTCAACAGTTCTCACTCATACAATCCCTCCGCTTTATTGTCAATAACTTGAACTGTTTGGGAGGTACCCAGGCATTGGGACCCAGACCTGTCCTTAGAGCTTGAGCTGGCTGTTTGGAAACTGGGGCTTATGCGGGGATACTTTGCTCAGTCTGGAAGGAGGGGACTGGACCTACCTGTACTGAATCTACCAGGTTGAGCTGAATCCCCAGGGGAGTCTTGGCCCTGGAGGAGAGGGGAATAGGGGGGAGGAGCTGGAGGGAAGGCAGGGGTTGGGGCAGGAGGGGTGAGGACAGGGGAACCCATGGCTGATATGTAAAATTGAAACACAAATATCTGCATTAAAAAAAACAAAATTTGAAATAAAAAAAATTAAAAAAAAAATAAAGCCATCATTCAAGCACAAGTTTCTAGAGAGGCTGATGCTTAAGAAACTTGTCATTATTTGTTGAGGTAAATCCTTTGAAAAATAATTATATTGAGTTTGGGTTTGTTGTTGATTTCTGCCAATATATATTTTAAATATAAATGGCATTACTGTGAGACACAGCTACTTGGAGCACAATAATTAGCCTATGACTAATTGATTCAAAGACTCAATTTGAGAGGGAGAGAGCAAAGTATACCCCATGGGGTTTAAGGCTTTAGGACATCTAAGTGGTGATGACAAAACAATGCTGAGTGATTAATCAATCTAATAAATTAGATTAATGCAGCCAGGCAACTTGGATAATATGGTGGAAATACAACAGCAAGTATTTTTACCTGTAATTGTTCTTAATTATCCAAATAAATGAATTAGCTGTTTTATTCTTCCTTTGTGTGGATTTTCTTGACTTACTTAGCTTCTCTCTGTATGCTAAAGATTTTATTTCTGAAAAGATTCTACCATATCCCCTACTTTTGTTGGTGATTATCTAAAAATTTGTCCCTGTCATGTACTTTTCCGTATAAAATATGCATCATTTCAATTATCTCCTGCTTCTTCCTTCTTCATCTTAACAGTATAAATATATTTGATGATAAACAAACATAGATTGTGACCTTGATGTTCTTGCTTAAATCTCACTTTATCCCTTTCATAAATTTTTCACTTAGTTTGTCTATACATTTATCTTAATGAGCTTGCATTTCCTTTCTGTAAATGTATCTCTATCATGTTTGATGTGACCAGGAGAAGTGGTGGATAACAGTGCTATTTTAAGCAAGTATGAGTCAGATAGTTGTGGCCCAGGAAAGCTGTGTCTTTCTCTCTTCCTTGAGAGTCCAAGGACCAAGAAAAGACAAAGAAAGTTATTAGCATGAGACCTATTCCTTCTTCCTAAGGAAGGCAAGCATTAAAGTTACTCCTAAAGTTTGTTTTACTATCACAATAATTATTTCTTTATTATGAAAATGCAAAATCAAGTGATTGTATAATTTTCAGTAATAGTCACATATTTATGGGGACCTTATTGATTTTGTGAAACTAGGATTTACTTTGTGGGGATCAGGAAGTAGAGTTATGAAAATTCAGTCAGGAGGAAATTAGAGAAGATAAAAAGTTGTTGTTTTAGCTAAGAAAAAATAACCGGACATAAGAGTGCTTTATTTACTTATTACTCTGTCGTCATGAAAATAGTGAAAGCAAGTTAAGCTGGGAGCCGTTTTCTCCCCTGCGGTTGAAAGCTTTTGTAAAGTTAGTTTGTGCCATGTGGTAAGATGCGCTGTGTACAGGAGTCATTGCTGAGCATGAGGCATCAGTATGTTTAGACACATACATTTATAACACTTTTCTTAATCTATATAATTTTTACTGAAATCCTATTTTATTTCCCTGTAGCCCCCATGTGATTTGTTGACTGTCTCTACTCTCATGCTATAGAAGATTCCTAAATAATTGTTGCTTGCTTTATTACTATGAGTTGTGAGTCTGTAGCTTCCATAAATCTTTTCTTTCCAGCAAAACAAAACTGCGGTTGACTAAATCTAGCTAATCCTATTGTTGGTTATAAGTGTATATGATAACACAAAAAAAGCAAATCTGTAGGTTTATCAGAAATATCCTTTTAACGAGCAAACTATGGCCCCAGAAGTATTTAAGTCACCTAATTTTAAGTGTTCATAGAACATTAAAAGGGACTTTACCCCAATTATTTTGTTGTGTAATACATTTCTATTTATTTGCTGACCATTTCACATTTGAAGACAATGTATTTTGGTCACATTCTAACCCCACTACCTCACTGTCTGCTCGAACACCTGCCCCACCACACTGAGGCTTCTCAACTCCGCGTACACTTGTTTTAAATCCACTGAGTCCAATTAGCAAAATAGTAGTAGCAGATTCTCCACTAGGGCCTATGACCTTCCCAACCATGTTTTCTTAGTCCAGTTTAAAGTACCAAGTGTAGTTAGTACCTGCCAGTCCCACAGTCATTCAGACCCAACCAAGTAAACACATAGAGACCTATATTGTTTACAAACTGTATGGCCTTGGCAGGCTTCTTGTTATCTGTTTCATTTATCTTAAATTAATCCATTTCTATTCATCTATACTTTGCCACCTGGCTCGTGGCTTACCATTACCTTACATCTTTCTTCTCGTGGCAGTGTCTCCCCGCTCCAGCCTTCACTTCCCAGCATTCTCTTCTCCTTGTCCCTGCCTACCCTATCCTTCCTTCCTGGCTACTGGCCAATCAGCATTTTATTTATTTTAACCAATCAGAGCAACACATTTGACATACAGAACATCCCACAGCACTAACCCTTTTCTTTTTTTTTTTTTTTTTTTAAAGGAAGGTTTTAACTTTTACATGGCTGAGGAGAGAGACACTGCCAGCCACCGCCAGGACAAGGAAGATGTAAGGTAATGGTAAGCCACGAGCCACGTGGCAACTTATAGATTAACAGAAATGGGTTAATTTAAGATAGAAGTAGATAGCAAGAAGCCTGCCACAGCCATACAGTTTCTAAACAATGTAAGTTTCTGTATGTTTACTTGGTTGGTTCTGAGCATCTATGGGCCTGGCAGGTGAGAGAGATTTGTCCTGACTGTGGGCCAGGCAGGAAAACTCTAACTACAACCAGGCCTTCATTCTTTTTCATTGAGCAGGCCTTCAATCTAATCAGAAAGTAATTGGTAACCCCTTTAACAGTAATGCTGTTATTACACTGTGTGCATATCTAACCAGGCTAGTTACTGTACTTCACAAGAGCAGGGTAAGACTAAAGACTTAAGCATCTGGCGTTTTAAACAATAGGATTTTACCATAATGTTTTGGTGAGAACCAATACAGAAGATAGCCTGTGCTGTTTGGGGATCTATGAGGCTCCCTTGACTAACAACACGAAGGGAAATATGGGACATCTACACTGGACTTTTTGTTTAATAATTTGTGGCATCTAGGAGGAACAGCATTAACCACCTACACCCATTGTGGAGCGTAAGTCTATTAATTTAAATGTAGGTGGGTGGGTTGGTGTGTTTGTATGTGTGTGTTCAAAATATCCAAATGTGTACATTTATGTATATGTGTGTATATTTGTATGTATATATGTGTGTGTGGTTTATAAAATAGTAGAGTTTCTATTTATAAAATAGTATTTTTCTATATAGTTAACCCAGACTCAGAAAGACACATGCAATAATTCTCTCTCATGTGTGGATTGTTGTTTCAAACTGTAGTTTATGCCTTTAATTTTGCATATCTGTTTAATCCAGGACATTAGAACATGTCCATTGAGAGCAAGGATTTTAAGGAAGATGGAATGGTAGAACACAGGACACAGGTGCTGTGCAGGGTGCACTCATTGGGCCTATGGAATATTTAAAATGCAAGAGGAATAGGCTGTTAGGACACAGGAGAAGGCGGGGGAGAAAAGGAGTTATTACCAAATTTCATTGTTTTTCTAATTCAGAAACTGAAACTCAGAGATCTCAAATTACTTTTCTGAGCTGTTGCATCAGAGAAAAATCAACTGTAGGTTGTTTGACCTGTGTCTTTACATCTATATATGTTCCTTGTGCTTTTTCTTTGGCTCTTTTCTTCTGTAGATTTTGCCCTATTCTGGGTTATTTGTTTTTGTTTTATCTTATTTTTGTTTTTTAGATGCCTGTTTGTTTGAGAGACAAAAAGTGTATGGATTCAGATAGGAGGGATTGGGGGGTATCTTGCAGGAGTTGGAGGAGGGGAACTAAAATCAATATATTGTATGTAAAAAAAACTGTTTTCAATAATAAAAAATTCCCCATAATAACAAAGTTTTTATGAGATAAGTGTTTCCCTGAATGTAAACATGACATATTGAGAACTCATTCATAGTATTAAAACATAAATCTGTTTATACATACATTAATAAAACTTTCTACATTATTTTTACTCAACTTCTATTTCTAGGTGTGTGATAAGCTTTCCTTCTCATCTCTGCCTCCTTAATATCCTCTGTGCTATGCCTGAGCACGAAAGAAATGATGACCATTTTATCTTGGATTTCTCTGTCTTTTACCTACCTGAGAGTCAACTCTGAAATTTTGATCAGTGAGCTTTTTGATGTTAAGGATCCTGTGAATTGAGTCCTCCAGATTACCCTGAAATGCACTTAACACAATAAAATGAACTGAAATTTTTACAGAGAAATGGATGCATTTGTCTCAGTGGAAAATCCCATTTTGAGTGCCCAAGGCAAAATAAGACTTCATTTCTATCTGTAAGTTTTCTTAGAAAAACTGAAGGAAGCCCAAGAAAGATGGATGCCTGAGATACATCTCAAAGATAAATGCAGAAGGAAAGGGTACTAAAAGATATTAAAATAGAATATCATCACTTTTATTAAATAAACAAATGACGTGCAAAGACACCACTATGGAGTGATCTCTACGTCATGTGATTCTGCTTTTATTTTTAAACTGTACATCATGTGGAGTCTCTAAATTCTGTCAAAGGACTACAGCATCCACTCTGAGGATGCTCTTGCCCTGCTACAGTAGCTATCACTATGGACATCAGAAATGGAAATTCTAATACATTGGAAACATAAGTTGATATTTGGGAGCACATTGTTTTTTTCTTCCTTGTCTTATAGTCAGCACTATCTGAGATCCTGCACCAACAAAACATAGGTCTGTTGCTCAGCTGCCTTTGCATTCTTCCCAGCTCTGCCACTCTGTGAGCTGACCACTTTTCCAAGTATGGTGCAGACAAATCGTGAGGAAAAAGTTCACTTAAAGTTGAGAGAAGGCACCAGCTGCTTACAGAAAAGTTGTCTTCCCTCACTATTTGTTGGCTGTGTTATACCTCCAAGCACACAAAGCCAATTTCAGACTCCTTAGGTATGCTAACCATTTGCCTATGGTATGTATTCTTCGCTGTAGGAAGCAAAATTTATCCACCTTATATGTGGACTGACACCAGAGCCTGTATCTAAATGTAAGGGAACCGTTGAAAGAATAAAGAAAAGCTTCATATTCAAGGATCTTGCTTTCCTTTGCTGAGTCCGTCTGTCCCCTCAGGGTATCATTTACCCTAATTGTTTTTCAAACAGTTCTAGTGATTTTAACAACCTCGTATTGTGGTTTTGTTTTGATTTTCCTGTTTGTTTAAAGCTTTTATGACAAGATACTCTTTGACATTTTCTCTCTTTCTTTTTTTTTTCATGTAATTTTCATTTATGTCCTACTGTCTTTGTTTCTAGGAAGTGGGAAATTGAAAGTTTGACTGTGCTCAAGGCTATTATTGAGTAATTGTTTCAGTTGAAACCTGGCAACATTAGTTTTTGGGTCTGAGCTTCAGTGTGGGAAATAAAGGAAAAATGTTAATATTTACTGGTATATTTTGTTCTTTATTTTTATTTGATATTAAGAACCAAGGAATAGTGGCTATAATTCTGATGCCCCCAGAACAGGAAAGTTCATACTCATGTATAGGTTTCAGATGTACTTTGTCTTTGTTTGTTTGTTTTGTTTTTTTGAGACAGGGTTTCTCTGTGTAGCTTTGCGCCTTTCCTGGAATTCACTTGGTAGCCCAGGCTGGCCTCGAACTCACAGAGATCTGCCTGGCTCTGCCTCGCAAGTGCTGGGATTAAAGGCATGTGTCACCACCGCCCAGCTAAGATGCACTTTGTCAATCCTTTAATGATGTTTAGTTACACTCTGCCCCACATGTGTATTTGTCAGGATTTCAGCTATGATGTTTAAAGCTTTAAGTTGGGACCCATGAAGCTATACTTGATTTTAAGCAACTAAAATTAATAACAGAGATGATTTTGTTTTTTAATATAGTAATCAAAAGATGATATAATAAAGTCCATCTGAAAATTTGTATGGAATTAGCAACTATGCATTTATAAAACAACTTATTGTTAAGAGTTAACATTACAGAGCTATTATAATAAATCTTGCAATTTTTTCTGAGTTTCTATGTTCTTTTACAGAGCATATTTTTAAATTAAAAATTAAGAGATCTGAAAATATTTGAGTGTAGAAATTAATTAACTCAATACAATAAATTTTGCTATGTGTCTGTGCCTGTTCCAGCTACTACAGACACATAAAAACAACAGTTGTGAATAAGTATGGACTGAGAGCTTCTGATGTGGCCCCAGCATCAGGATCATGCTACCCACTCCTGAAAAGAAAGAGAAACAAACAAACACCTAAACTCAGATAACAGTTGCAGATTTAGTTTGAAGTCCTGTCCAGAAATAATTTTACCATCTTCATGTTTTTCTCTGCAAAGCACAGTCAGAGAAAATATACAGTGAAATTATCCTAAGACCACTTGAATTAAGATCAGGAAGTATATCCAGGACCCATGGCTGCTGTACACTTTCAGAACCTTATCCTTCCTCTATGAGTAACCACAAATTTTACTTAGAGAAGTCAGCCTTCTGCATTTCTTCATCATTTCATTATCCAAATATTAAAGTAAGTAGATCAAAGCCCTGAAAACAGCACACACTTTGTTAGCTCCTAAGCAAATTGCCATTGACTATGTGTTGTTAAAGTGAGGACACCTAGGCTCTTTGTTCAGTTGTGTCCATTTTAACTAAGATCTTTACAGAGTTTTTATACTTAAAAAAATTGTGTGTCTGTACATGAAGACTCCATAGAGCATGTGTGGAGGTCAGAGGGCAGCTTGCATCCTTAGTTCTCTTTTTCTACCATGTGGTTTCTGGGCCCTGAAGTTAGGTTGACAGGCTTGGTGGTACCTGCCTCTACTTGCTGACCCATCTTGTTGGCCCCACTTTAACTTTTGGCTTAATATTTTTGTGAATTTTGGATGTGTCTCTAATGTCACCGTGATGGGAAATCTTCATCACAAATATTGACTTTGGAACAGCCAGTTAAAGAGACATACCTCTGTGTCTCTGAGGTTGTTTTTCCTGACTTTTAGCTGAAGACTAAAGAGCCAAGCTGAATGTGGGTGGGACTATCCCATGGGGTGGTCCTTACCTGAAAAAACAAACAAACAAACAAACAAACAAACAAGCAAACAAGGGGAAAGGGAGCTGAGCACTGGTTTCCCTTTAATCTGCATCCTGATGCACCTGTATGTGAGCAATCCAATCACCACCAGGCCTTTCCTGCCATGTTGGAATGTATTGCTTACACAGTGAATCAAAATAAATCTCGCTGACTTAAAAAATTTTTTTTGATATTAAAATTTGATCTTTATTCCTTCCTTTTCCTCCTTTCAAACCATCTCACAGAGCTTTCCTCCCTCCCCTTCACATTCATGGTTTCTTTTTTCACAAATTGTTATTTTATGTATGTCCATATATGATCCTACATATAATCTTCTCAGTCTGTATAATGTTACTCTCATGTGAGTATTCAGGACTGATGAACAAAGATGTATTTTGTTATTTATTTACCTGTATGTATGTATGTATTTGTGTCAGTATACACTTAGGACAGCAGGTGGTGTTGAGTGCTTTGGTGCTGGAGTTACAGACAGTTGTGAAGTGTCCAATAAGAGTGCTACCTCTGAACTCTGGTCCTCTCAGTACTGAGGCATATTTCCAGCCCCAGAGCTTTCATTCTTCAAGTTGCTTTCTGCCATCTGTTTGGTCACAACAGTTAGAAAAGCAACTAGTCAGTGACTATCATAGTATCTTCCTCTATGCACTACTTTCTGATACTACTTTTGAGATAATGGGATCTCCTTGACATGTAGTGTTGATCATTTCTGTCTTCTTTTCCTTACATTTGACAGATGAAGCAGACATTTGCCTGGACTCATTTTCAGTTCCTTTGGCAATGATGCAATTTTTATTGTGTTCTTTTGCTAGTGTGTGGGGGGGTATGTCAGGCTGTCCTTTTTTATGCTACTAACCACTGTGGGTGCTATGACTAAGCTCATTAATTAGGTGGAGTTGTAAAACAATATTAGTCTACTGCTGGCATTCCCTGCCTACTCATTGACTGCAATAATCACATTAAAAGAAGCATTTCCAACTAGCAGTTTGGCATGTGATAATATTGATGAGGCATGATATGCTGCTTCATTCTTTCCTTCTAGTTCCTGTTCTTATAGCAACCCATTTGTTCTCAATCGCATCCTCAAAGTAGTTTTTTTACTTCTTTTTTTTTCTTGCTTGCTCTCCCCACCCTCACTTTTCTTTCTGGAAGCTTTAGGAACTCACATATTGAAATGTTTCCTAGATTTCAACCCATAACCTCCATCAACCTTCTTTGAACTAAACACCTGACTTCTATGCCAGTGGGAATGTCTCTTCTGTGTCTTACTCCTGGTGTGACTACAAGGGTGAGATGATTGACCCTTACATCTGTCATCTCTATCACACTGGCCTGTACTTCCTCACAGGAGTTCCAGGCTTCCAAGAGCAGCAGGAGAGGGCAAGTACCACTAGGAAGGCAGTACTGAACTCTCTGCTTGATTCTCATTTTGGCTTGTCTCAATAGTCAAAGTCACAAGTCAGAGGGCTGAGCCAGGCCCAGTTGGAGAGAAGTACTGCAGAGTGGATGCTAGAAGTTCATAGGATTCATTGCATATTCTGATTTTCTCTAATATGTTGCTCTCTTGTCTAGATCTTAAAACATTTCCTGTCCCTTTCTCTTAAATCCAGGAATTTTCACTGTCCTCCCTCCTCTTGCCCCTGCCTTCCTCCCAGCCCCTCCCTCCCAATCCCATCTCCTCCAAGGCAAAGACTCCCCTAGGAATTCAGCTCAACCTGGTAGATTCAGTACAGGCAAGTCCAGTCCCCTCCTTGCAGGCTGAGCAAAGTATCCCCACATAAGCCCTAGGTTCCAAACAGACAGCTCATGCACTAAGGACGGGTCTGGGTCCCACTGCCTGGGTGCCTTTCAAATAGTTCAAGCTATTCAGTTTTCTTACTTATCCAGAAGGCCTGATCCAGTTGGGGGCTCCACAGCTTTTGGTTCATAATTCATGTGTTTCCATTAGTTTGGTTATTTGTCCCTGTGCTTTTTCCAATCTGGGTCTCAACAATTCACGCTCATACAATCTCTCCTCTTTCTCGCCAATTGGACTTCTGGAGCTCCATCTGGGGCCTGGCCGAGGATCTCTGCATCCACTTCCATCAGTTATTGGATGAGAGGTCTAGCATGACAGTTAGGGTGTTTGGCCATCTGATCACCAGAGAAGGTCAGTTTGGGCTTTCTCTCCACCATTGTCAGTAGTCTACAGTGGATGTGTCATTGTGGATTTTGGGGGAACTCTCTAACATTTTGCTTCTTCCTGTTCTCATGTGGTCTTCATTTATCATGGTCTGTTATTCTTTGTTCTCCCTTTATGTTTTTGATCCAGCTGAGATCTCCTGCTCCTGTAAGCTCTCTTTCCCTCAAAACTTGCCCTTCATTACCCCCACTCATGTCCAGGTTGTTCATGTAGACCTTATCCATTTCTCTGTCATTGGGTGATCCCTGTGTCTTTCTTAGGGTCCTGTTTTCTAGGTAGCCTCCCTGGAGTTGAGAGTAGCAGTCTAGTCATCTTTGTTTTACATCTAGTATCCTACTATGAGTGAGTACATACCATGTTTGTCTTTCTGAGTCTGGGTTACCTCACTCAGGATGATTTTTTCTAGATCCATCCATTTGCCTGCAAACCCCATGATGTCACTGTTTTTCTCTGCTGAGTAGTACTCCATTGTGTATATGTACCACATTTTCTTTATCCATTCTTCACCTTGGGATTACTCTAACTAAGCAAGTGAAGGACCTATATGACAAGAACTTTAAGTCCCTGAAAAAAGAAATTGAAGAAGATGTCAGAAAATGGAAAGATCTCCCATGCTCATGGATAGGCAGGATTAACAGTAAAAATGGCGATCTTACCTAAAGCAATCTACAGATTCAGTGCAATCCCCACCAAATTACCAACACAATTCTTCATAGACCTGGAAAGAATAATATTCAACTTCATATGGGAAAACAAAAAACCCAGGATAGCCAAAAGAATCCTGTACAATAAAACAACCTCTGGAGGCATCACAATACCCGACCTCAAGCCCTACTATAGAGCTACAGAAATTAAAACAGCTTGGTACTGGCATGAAAACTGACATGTGGACCAATGGAATCAAATTGAAGACCCTGACATTAACCTGCACACCTATGAACATATAATTTTTGACAAAGAAGCCAAAATTGTACAATGGAAAAAAGAAAGCATCCTCAACATATGGTGCTGGCATAACTGGATGTCAATGTATAGAAAGCTGCAAATAGATCCATATCTGTCACCATGCACCAAACTTAAGTCCAAGTGGATCAAAGACCTCAACATAAATCTAGTTACTCTGAACCTGACAGAAGAGAAAGTAGGAAGTAGTCTTGAATGCATTGGCATAGGTGATTACTTGGTGAATATAACACCAATAGCTCAAACACTGAGAGAATCAATCAATTAATGGGACCTGTTGAAACTGAGAAGCTTTTGTAGAGCAAAGGACATGGTCAACAAGACAAAGCAACAGCCTACAGAATGGGAAAAGTTCTTCACCAACCCCATATCTGACAAAGGGCTGATATCCAAAATATATAAAGTACTCAAGAAATTAGACATCAAAATGCCCAACAGTCCAATTAAGAAATGGGCTATAGAACTAAACAGAATTCTCAAAAGAAGAAGCTCAAATTGCTGAAAGACATTTAAGGAATTGCTCAACATCCCTAATCATCAGGGAAATGCAAATCAAAACGACTCTGAGATACCACCTTACACCTGTCAGAATGGCTAAGATCAAAAAGGCTGAAGACATCTTATGCTGGAAAAGATGTGGAGCAAGGGGAACTCTCCTCCACTGCTGGTGGGAATGCAAGCTTGTATAGCCACTTTGGAAATCAATATGGAGCTTCCTTAGAAAACTGGGAATCCATCTCCCCCAAGACCCAGCTATACCACTCTTGGGCATATACCCAAGGAATTCTCAATCATACCACATGGGCATTTGCTCAGCTATGTTCATATCATCATTGTTTGTAATAGCCAGAACCTGGATACAACCTACATGTTTTTATTTAGCCTTGATTTTATTAGTCAATCTTGGAAGGACATTGTGTTCTCTTAAATGCATAATGTGTTCTTATTATTTTAAGACTTAGTTGTGCTACATTGTCTTGTTTCTTGGAATTTGTATAGTTTTCATTTCTGAGAACTTTCTCCAGTTTGCTAGTCTTTCAAATTATATTTTCTCATATCTTGGTTTTATAACTTTGATTTATGTTATTTTGTATGTTCAGTAATATCTAAATATTTTAGTTCATTTTGAAAGGGGCTATCAACTGAATAACTGGGAGGGGACATGAGAGAGATTCAAAGGGAGACAGGTGGAGGAGGCTGGAGAGTAGAATGGGAGGGGAAAGTGATGGACTCTATTTCAATTAAAACACTAAAGATAACACGCAGGGAAGAAAAATAACTCTTTCAATAATGCATTGTTTCATGATGTTGTTGTACTTAAATTTCCATTCCATGAAAAGAAAATGCATCACACAGCATGAAGAAAATTTTATCTGGGTTAGGTACATAAAATGATTTTCTATAAGGAATTTAATTTTCCACTTAGAAGCAAGTTTGCCCTTCAGCATGGGAAGTTATTTCCTAATCACCTTTGGAATTAATGATAATAATTTGTAATAACATGCCAGGGTAAAAGAAATAAGTAACTATGTCTGACTCTCAACACCTTCCTTTAACTATATGAACTTAGAGATCATATGCAGTTTTAAAGAATATTCAGCATGTTTCTTTGCAAGCTCTGTGTTGCCAAAGTGATGTTTATTCATTTAAAAGTAAGTGACACATTTCTACAGGTACCAAGAGAGAGTGGGCCATGCTGAATTCAAATTACATATTGCAAGTCTCATGTTTATAGATATTTCCTTAATTACAGAAAATGCCAGGAATCAGCCTTTGATCTAAAGCAACTCAGGATGCATTGAATTATAATGTTATTTGCTTCTCGTTCCCCCAAATGACAAGTTTGAACTATAATATAAAGTAATAATGTGATGCAGAGTGCCAGATCAAATGGAATAGGGCTTGTCTGACAAGTAGACATAAAAATAGTGCTGGAACACTCTTATCTTGACAGGACACTAAAATGTCTTCCAGCCAACCAAGTTGCCATAGTTAAATCTATATTTACAGTTTCTCATCAAAAGAGTTGCTGGAAATGAAAGACAAAGTCCCAATGAAATATTGTTGAATATGATGACAATTTTACAAGAAGCAAATCCAAGGCAAATTCAGTATACAATTTTGGCCATTTGAAACATTCATTGATCAACTATTTTCAAATCACTTTGTCACTTCAATGTAATTGTGGCACTAAGGATTTTTCTTGGTAATGTTAGAGGTGGGTGCATGTATATTTGGAAGAGGAAAGACATATAAATGGCAAGTCACATTGCTATTATGAAGAGGTGGCTGTTTCCTTCATCACTGTCATTTTGGCTACCAAGGATAACAGATACTTATGAAGTCAAGGTCTCTTCTCACAGTAGCAACAAAGGTTCTGAAGTTTATCCAGAATGGGTGGAACTATAGATTATGAAAACACTCCAAAGGCTCAATTTGTTTGACAGCAAGTGAGGCTCACAACTCATTGTAAAGTCAAATGTATTGGCAAGAAAAGAATTCAAAACAGTTTGGGTACAAGTTAGGATACATTAATACACTTTATTCTGGTGACACACTCATGGTAATATGTGCTCTCTCTTATTCATATTAATTTTTCTGATCAGCTGAAGTCACTAAATTCTCCAATGCTTCTTTAAGATTCATTTATATAATACTGATGATTGTTTTCTGTAAATAAAGTCCTTTGTAGGATTTTCGCCAGAACAGAGTGCTTTTTGCTTCATATTTTTTGATGCTCTCAATTTAGAAAATTTTAAGCCTGAAGATAGGCTTATGATAAAATGGTGCCCTGTATGAGAAACATTCAATGTTTTTTAAACCTTACCTTTAATGTGGTGTTGCTGTAAGACTCCAGTCTGAGAAGAAAGTGATTAGTTATAATACTAAGGAAAGTACTCAATTTTGTTTTCACAAATTGCATTTTATTCTACCAAAACCCCATTTTTAGCATCTTCAGCATTGCAATCTCCTCATCTGGGTCTCATTCTTCTGTTGTATCACAGCCCCCAAAGTAGTCACTAAAGCTGAATTATCAAGAAATAAAGTGACCTGTTTCCATCTTATCCTTTGTATCAGTTCACACTACTAATAATATTCTCTTGTTCATGCCCTGCTTCAAGAAATGCTGTTTATAGAAAACGCAATTCTGGTAGTGAGTGACGAAGTTGGGATCAAATCAAGAAATGATCATCTACCATGGCGAGTAGAGTTCAAAAGAGGCAGAATTATTCTATAATAAAATGTCAGTTATTAGTAAGTATTCCAGAGGACAAGGAAATGAAAGAAGGGGAGGGATAGAAATGATGTGCTAGGGAGGTACTCTAGATTATTCTAACCTAGGACATAAATTCAGTTTGGAAGTGAGCAAGATGAATTCCTGAAGAATGTTCTTCTGTCACTTAACACACTCCTAGACAAAGGGAAAAGAGAATCTCAGTGGAGAAACTGTATCCTCAGCTTAGTCTGTAAGTCTGCTGTGTGTCTTTGGTTTGTTGGTTTGTTTAACTGCTATTTGATGCAGGAGGGTTTAGCTCATTGTGGGGTGGGGCACCATACTAGGACAGGTAAGCCAGGGCTGTAGGAGAAAGGTAAATGACCTAGCCAGTCACCAGCATTCATCTGTTGGTCTCTGCGTTGATTCCTGCCTCCACTCCTACTTTGAGTTCCTCATGCCTGCATTGACTTCCTTCACTTATAAACTTTTACCTGGAAGTGTGAGCTCAACTAAATCCTCCCATCTTCAGGCAGCTTCTGAATAGTGTCTTGTCACAGCAACAGAAAGCAAACTAAAACAGAAATTGGTACCAAAGAATATGGCAGCATTGTGGGATATACCTGATCATGGAGTGTGTGTGTGTGTGTGTGTGTGTGTGTGTGTGTGTGTGTGTGTGTTATGTGTACATTTATTTATCTGTCTGTTCTGTTGTTGTTGTTGTTGCCTGAGGATTGTGGAAGTGTTTGGAACTTTGAGCTGGAAAAGTCATTGAGTGTTCAGAGTTTAATGAACTATTTGGTAGGACCTAGGAAGATAGTGCTGAGGGAAATGCAGATGATTCTACTTTGTAGAATTTCAGGAAGAAATAAAAACTCTATCAGGGTTGTACAGGTGATCATTTGGATTAAGGATTTGTTATGTTAATCCTTTATTTTATTGTGACAATTGATGCTGGCTAGCTAGCGCTGAAAAATCAGCTGTGATTAACAAAGGACCAGCATCACTGAGGTGAAATTTTCTGGAAAATGTTCATCAGGGTCAGCATACAGAATCTGTTGTGGATCTAGAGGAGACCAAACCTGCTTCTTAACCTGGCAGCTGGACACAGGTGATGTACAAGAGTCTTCTACACTGTACTGGTTTTGGCTGCATGGGAGCTAAAGGATTGTAGTAGTCATGGAGAACAGTGGAGACTTGGTAGCGTAAGAGGACATCTGAGGCCATTGGGAAGGTACAGGCTGACTTGCAATACAGAACCATAGATATCAAGGATGCCAGGACCATGGGATGTCTTCCATGAACAGGGCAAAAGTGTAGTGAAGCTTGACTGAGCCAAACAAGAAAGGAAAATTTATGGTTTAAACAACCTTTTGTTGATTTTGGAGACAGGATTCCCTGTGTAGTCCTGGCTGTCCTGGAAACCACTATGTAGACCAAGCTGGTCATGATCTTATAGAGATCTACATACCAGGCTGGCAGAATTATTTTAGGAGATGGTGGATACTTGCGAGGATCCTGTATGGAAGACATGGGCCTTTGGATGAGTTCTTTCCTTTACTCCTCGCCTGACTTTTCTGTAGCTCTCTTTTTGTTGGCTTTGAGGAAGAGAGATGTTTCCTTGCAGTCCTACAATGCTCTCCTCCAATCGTTAGCCATTGAAGTTATCCATCCAAGGACTAAAACATCTAAAACTAAGAACTAAATGGCTTCTCTATCCTTTAAACTGTTCTTCTCAGTTACTTATGCCAGCTTAAAGATCCTGATTAACAGGGTGAACAAAGACTGAGTGTAGATAGAGAAGTGAAGCTGAGAGAGAGAGAGAGAGAGAGAGAGAGAGAGAGAGAGAGAGAGAGAGAGAGAGAGACAGAGAGAGAGAGACAGAGAGAGAGACAGAGAGAGAGACAGAGAGAGAGAGAGAGAGAGAGAGAGAGAGAGAGAGAGAGAGATATTGAGACCTAAGTTGAAAACTGATTGTGGGAAAAGAAGGACCCTAGGAAAGATACTAAAAACAGAGGTTAATGAGGCAAGAGGAAAACAATAATGAATCCCTCAGAGAGCGAGATCCAGCAAAGAAAGTTTGCAAGCATGAACTGTGTCGTCGAGTGCTTTGGAAGGGAAAGAATGATAATTTCATAGAATCTAGCTTTGAATTTGGCAGTGTGCAGTCATTGGTGACCCTGACAAGATTAGTTTTGATTAAATAATAGAAACAAAAGTTTACTTTGTACAGGCTTCAGAGAAAATGATTAGGTCTGGAATGATGCAATGTGAAAGGACAGGAATGTGCTGTTAAATGGAGCATTGAAAAAGAGGCTCCTGTCAGGCAAAGTCTGAGCTAAATCCTGGAAGGAAATTGGGGAGGCATTCCACGTTGCAGTTTCAGAGCCATAAGCCCCCAGGGAAAGATTATGGTTGATGTATGGACCCACTAGCTTGGATTTACAGAAATACAGACTAGACAAGGAAAATAAGAAAGAGCCAAGCAAAATAACATTTAGTACTTTTGGTTGAAGAATTTCAATGTTTCTGGGCTCTGTTTTCATTATTTAAAGTTTATAAGATATTCTTGTATAAAGGTGCTTTAGAAATAGTAAAGAGGGACATTTGTGTTTGCTGTCTCCTTATCCACTATTATTGACTTAAATGCTGCTTTTATACTGCTGTGTCTCAAAAGCAGAACTTGTTCCTAAATCATTATTTGAGCCACAGTCCCAGTGTATTAGCCAAAGAGTTTTAGAGGATCAGAGCCAGTAGGATGCATGTGTAATTATAAGAGGAGATTTCTTATCTTGGCTTACACAGTTAGGGCTTGATACCTTCACAATGGCTCTGGATAGGCTGCAGAATAAGAGAAAATAGTAGCTGCAAAGACCATGATGCTTGGGGTCCCAGAAAAAAAAAAGGTATCAATGATGAAACCACAGTCAAATGTTAAAGGTCTGTGCAAATCTATATTCAGTGCTGAAAATTGGGAGCCTGATGAGCAGTGACAAGAAAAACAACACACATAGGCTGAGGGTGTTTCTTTGTGATAGAGTGCTTGTTTAACAACTCCCAATTTTGCAAAATAATAATAATAATAATAATAATAATAATAATAATAATGAACAACAACAACAAAAACCCAGAAGCTACAACAAATATGCATACCCACATAAGAACTGATCTTGTAGGGACAACTGCTGTTTTCCCCTTCTTTTTCTATTTGTCCAGCCAGGTCTTCCGTCTGTTTAAACCAGCTCCCCTTTCAGCTGGTTCATTTCACTCATCTGTATGATGACTACCCATGAAAAAATTCCTTACTGATGCACCTATAGAAGTACTTCAGCAAGGTTCTAATTGTACCTCGTCTAGTGAACTTGACAACTAAAGTTAATCATTACACTCCTTAACAACTTCTTGCTGAGTATCTACAAATTGATGACCAACTGATATCTCAAACCAAGCATGCTTAGCGTCAAGACTATTATCCTCCTGAAATCTGCCTTTACTCCTGACATTTCTCCTCCAGAAATAGTCCCAAGCATTCCTGAAACATGCTTATTGGTAGGTAAACTTGACTTCTTTACCCAGGGTATCTCCATGGCCATCATTTACAGAACTACCTTGATTCCTACTTTACTTTCTTGTTCACATTTGTGCAGCCAGTCCCTTAATACAATACACCTCCTTGTTAATGCCTTAATTTAAGCTTGCTCTAAATGCCAATGTGTAGCTGGAGATTTCTGGGCCACAGCCACTCAGACACAAATCAACACACAGATATTTATATTATTTAAACTGTTTGGCCTAATGGCTTAGGCTTCTTGCTATCCAGTTCCTATATCTTAAGTGAACCTATTTCTATCAATCTATAAGTTGCCACATGGCTTGTGGCGTACCGGTACTTTCACAACATGCTTCCTCTATCCCTGGCTGGCGACTCCTGACTCAGCCTTCCCGTTCCCAGAATTCTCTTCTCTACTTATCCCACCTATACTATACTTCCTGCCTGGCTACTGGACAATCAGCATTTTATTTATCAATCAATCAGAGCAATACATTCAGAGTAACACATTCACAGCATCCCCAGCTCCAATATCTGCCCTGTATTGTTTTATAATCTAGTCTAGTACATTGTTAAATTATTCTTACCACATGGGGATTGATAACACGTTTACCCTCCTCAGTCTTCTTGAATGTTAGTATATAAGTTGGTATATAACTTCTTAGTGCTTCCATTAAGGTGTCTAGTCATTTCATTTTATTCGAATTTTGAAGGTAAATAATTTCCTGGAATGTTGAACACCTGGGTAGTGAAAAAGGAAACAAGTTATGATGGCCCAAGACTGAATATCTTTTCCCCTGCAATGGAGAGAACAGTCTTGTAATGTTGAGTAGGAGGACAGAAACCCAGCTGGGTTTAAGTTTTTTTTCTATTGAATAAAAGTAGAATTGAATATATTTCTCCTAAAAACCAATGAATAATCTCAGTTATCAAAATCTGAAAAAGAACAAAGGTAAATAAACAAATTTATCTAATCTCAAGAGTCTAGCTTTCCTGGGCTGAACCGCAGAGAGGATATGAAAATTTTAGAAGGAAAGTAGAACAATGGTTAAGGTATTCTGTAATTTTGCTTCATAAAATATTGATAGTAATGATAATGAACTGTCTAAACTATCACCTGAATTTATAATTTCATATATCTAGTGTTCAACAGCACTGGAAATTGGCATTCAAGGAGGCTGGTGCAGGAGGATTGTGAGCTCAGAAGTGCTTGGACTACACAGAATGTTTGGGCCCAGACAGGGCTAGACCATGAAACTCTGATCCACAATAGCAAATGACAAGCCACATTGTCCATTCTGAGGAGCAGTACCCACACTGAATCACCTCACCATGGACTTTCGGTATCATATTCCTTCACTAAGTTTTGTCATTGCTATGTCCTTGCTCCTACCATTGGTACTACTTCCCACACCTTATTTTTCTCAATTATGATCAACATTTCTCCTACATTTTAAGGTACTTTAAAAGCTATTTCAAAGACCCTTTCTGCCACATTTTGATTTTCTTTTTGATTTCTGCATTTATTTTAGCTTTTTTTTTTTCCTGGCTGAGAGTTAGCTGATTTTGTGTCTGGAGCTAACAACATCTTCATTTTCTTTGTCCTTACAGCAGCTGTCATAGGTTTTCTCCAAGTAGTTGATTGATTTTATTTTCAGTGTTGGGTCTAAACACTAGGGGATCTTTTTATTTCTCAACATTAATGGCATACTTCTAGAAAAAGTATGTTTTTCCAAACAAAGTATAAACCTATTTCTTCATTATAGTGGCTTTATTGTTGTAATATAATAGGCAGTATTTTTTAAGTAACTATGCAATTAAGAATTTTAATATGTTTTTAATTTTGTGTAACTATCAGCAGTGTCTAATTCCAGATTCTTTCCAAGAGCTCATTAATATAATGGATTAAAGTAAATCTCTGACAATTAATCATCACAATTATTATGTATACAGATGTCTATTGTGGATATTACATGCAAAAATTATAAGCCATGTGACTGTGAATCATTTCATTTACTTATAGTAATCTATCAGGGTTAATTTGTATCACAGTGGATACCAGCATTTCCTCTGTTCTATTGTATAAATGATATTGTGTTCTGGATATATACATTTTATTTAACTATTTGTCAAATTTTTGGTAACATACTTAGTATGACCTAATAAAATTATGAATGATCAATTACATTTTTAAGTACAGAGCTTGTATTTGCATCTTAATTCTTTATAACTTTATTTTGTGTGATATGGTTTAGGTGTTCAAATTTACAATTATGAATCAGGATGTCCAGTTGTATCAGTACCACTTGTTAAAGATGCTATTATTTTGCCAGTGAAGTGTTTCAGATCCTTTTTCTAAATCAATTCAATATTGATATATACATTCTACAATTCCCCTGACATATGTACATGCATACATTGATACATATATCTCCTTATGCCATTAATTCAATGTTTCATTGCTTTTGCCTTGTACTGTTTGATGTAGACAAATGCAATCCCTCCAATTTTGTTCCATTTCAAGATGATATTAGGTAATTTGTTTGCTTTATATTACATGGTAATTTTAAAATCTCCCTGTCTTTTTCTTAACAAAAGGCTAGAAAAAGGTGGGTTTGCACTGACTCTTTACATCAGTTTGGACAGTGCTACCTCCTTGCCACAACTAAGCTTTCTAATACACAAATACAAGGTGTTTACTTATTTATGTATTTAACAATCTAATTGATCATAGTTTTTTTATTGTATAAGTCTTTCGCTTCCTTGCTTATTCATTCTATATTTTTGATTCTACCAGATGATGTCATTTAAATACAATATCCTTTTTTTTTTATTCTAACTCTATGTGCATTAAGGTGTTTCATGATGTTACATGGTTTTTTTTGTAGGTTCTGTTCAATTTCTTCATTAATTTTAAATTTTGCTCCTTACACTAGACTATTATCAATTGGCTTTTATTTATGTTTGTACATTTTCTTTCCACTTGCCAAATTAATGGTTTGGAAATTTCCCTGAATGTTTGATTTTTGTTAGTACCTTTCAGTTCCAGAATTACGATTTTTATCATTTCTCATAATGTATGTCTGAATAATGTCTTTATTTGTGAGATATGATTTCCTTTAAGTCTTTATTTATCCTGTCTTTTTGTCTTATTATAAGTCAAAAATGACTGATTTACAATTTACACCTTTGCCTGGTCTTTATTTCCTGCTTTTGCAGAACCTTGTTCTGAAACACAGAAGTGGTTAAGTATCATCTCGTATTTTTCTTGAGCACACACAAGTTATATCATTTGACTTTTAAATTCTCATTGGTGTAGCAAAGCCTTTTAGTTTCCTCTTCCTGAGGCATCATTTTCCCAAGCATATGTTCAAGCATTTGTGTTAGATTACTGTTGTTCTAGCTGTTATTTGCTGGCTTTACATATTTGTGACTAATAATGGCAGGGCAGTGACTTAAGTGTTTGCTGAATTCTGAGTTAGAAAAGGTAAAACAAATATTTGAAGAGGTCTAAAATGATATCTTATAATAATTAAAATAATTCAATTATTATTATTAACATTATTTACAAATATTAGGGTTTCAATCTGAAAGCTTCCAACAGAGCTTGCTTGGTATGTTTGTTTTCAAGGTACTGGTATTATTTTAGAATACTATGGAAACATTATAAGACAGGACACAACTGTAAGAACTGGATCACTAGGGGAGGCCTTCTTAAGATCATCTGCCCATCAGTGTGTCATATTCTCTCTTCTTAGTATACTAGATCAGTGACATCATAGACTAAGTTATTTCATTCTACATTCCTTGCCAGGTTACTCTGAATTACTCTGAAAAAAAAAAAAAGAATCATTTTTCCCTCAGGGTATTTCTCAGATATGTTGATCATAGCAATTAAAACAATGTTGAAAACTGATCATAAGAATTAGGTGGTTATTATAAGTATATTTCACTACAACGATGTACTTAGGCATTTGGAATTGGTCTATACAAGGAGTTCGGGTAAATTTGGAGATGTAGGCAAGAGAAGTCCTTGTATGCTCTAAGGTCCACATAGCATGAGATTCTGTTGAAAATTTAGAGAACAGAATGCTAATAGAAAGTCAGAGTAGAGAGGATACTCATGAGGCTTCATATGGAAACAAAGACACCATTGGGAATTAGACAAGATAATTCTTTCACATTCTCGAAAACAATTTGTTTACATTGTACACTCAATTTGAAAATTCAACTGAAGCTCTGTCAAACGATAATGGACTGCTTAATTTGATACAGTAAAATTCAAGACAGCAAAGCATTGAGGTTGTAGTGTGGTTGTTGATGTTGGCTTTTATACACATTCATAGGAAGAACTGGGAACAGAAAATAGAGATGTGGAAATATCCATGTTAGTTAGGAAAAGAGTGCATTTAAAGTTGTAGATAAAATATATACAGGCTTCAGTTGTTAAAGAGATTAATGCCATTGGAAATAAGCCATGCATTTCATATTGATAAAATAAAGCTGTCTTATGAGTGTTTCTTGAAGTTATCAAGACTCTACTTCACAGAAGCTTCAAGGGATAAAACTGAAAAATCACTTAAAGTGTCTCTTTTTGGAAGAATGTATCACTGTGTTACCTGATTGACAAGGGATATCAAAGAAAGTACTTCCTTACTTAGCCAGCAGACACTCAGAGGCCACTGCAACTGTATTCTAATGAGTCTCAGGTATTTGAGTTGGTAACCCAATTTTCCACATTTCAGTAATTGTAATTTTACAGGGAGGCAGAATGCCATAGTGATAGGGTTACACATCACTGCATCAAAATTGTTTACAGAAAGCCTGTAAAGCCATTCAGTGTATTGCAGAGTTGGAGTTTCTTCAAGGAGTGTATGAGTCTGATTGTTTCTGTAATGATGAAGCCTGGCATGTAATGGAAACCTTACGATTTGGAGATGCCAATGGATCATCTGCTGATGAAAGCCTCAGACACTGCATGGAAGTAGCCCAGCAGAGAGAGCATATGTACACCAGGTGGCAGGACAATAGAGGAAAACCTTCTAAAGCTCATTGGATCTCATCTCTTGAACTATGTGCCCCAGATGGTAGGCAAGCAATTGCAGACTGACTTGCTGGGTTCAAGATAATTTATCCCACATTTCTTTGCTAGTCTCCTGTTACTCCCTTTTGGAATGGGAATGTGCCATTGTATAGTGGAACTACATAACTTTCTTTTCTTTTAATTAAAATATAGCACTCCCCACTTCTTTTTCCTTACTCCAGTCCCTCCCAAATTCTCTCCCTCCAGTCCCTCTCATGGCTCCCACTCTCAAATTGATAGCCTCTTCTTCTCTGATTATTATTGTTACACACACACACACACACACACACACACACACACACACACACACACAAATACAATGTGCTGTGGTCATCTCTGAAACTATATACAATAAGTCAGTGGGCTCTTGATCTTGCACTAAATGCATTATAAGATTGCCATGTGTCTTTGGAAGCAGGGGTGGATTTGAATTTGAAATGTCTTTCAGAAGCTCATATTTTGGATTGGTATTTGCCAGCTGAAAGAGCTATTTTGGAAGACTATTGAACTATTATTATCAGATGAAGAGTAAGTAGCAGAGGGTGGTGAGAGAAGTGGGCCTTTGAAGACTGTAGCACAGTCCCTGGTTCAGCCAGAATCTCTGCTGCCTCTATGTCATGATGTGAAAAACCTGAGATGCTCTGATTGGATGCACTCAGGCACTCCACCTTGCATTCCTTCCCATGATGGACTAAGTCCACTGCAACCTGAACTAATATAAACCTTTTCCTCTGTAAATGAATTCTCTCAGGACTTTTGGTCACAATAATGTAAATGTAACTAATACAGCCCATTTGATTTCTCCTCCTTCCTTCCTTGACTCTTACTGTATCTTTTTTAGACAAGTATTATGAAAAGAAAAATAAAGCAAGCATTGCACAGAAGGATTTTCCTCATCACTATAATCAACTTTAAAAGATAAAAAATTCATATCACAGTAGAGAAAATATTTTGTTACAAGAAAAACTCTGTCATTATAATTTCATGTATTACCAAAATGTGGGTAGATAATTTGCAGTGCTCTAGAACTGAACTTGGATAAGACCTACATACTTTGCATTTTGGAAAATAAGTATGTGCATATTTTCTAATATGATTACAGGAGTTAATTAAAGAAAACTGTTGTCCAATTATAAATACCATTTAAGAAATGATTAGAGAGATTATCTTGCTTCTGAAAGAAGAATATCAAAATTGAGTGATAATTTTTGATAGATCACATTAGAATACTTTTACTTTGTGTTTAATTACTGAAAATAAATTTATATCACTTATAAAAATACCTATATTTTCAAACATAGAAGCCACATTTTGTAACATAGTTAGGAATCTTTCTTGTGAATGCTTCAGTATTGTTCAATCTATTGTCAAAAATACAAGAGACAGCATCTTTTGAGTAATTTTAAATGAGCAATTGGTATTAGAAAAATTGAAATTTTATCAGGTTAATTTGAATAAAAACTCAGAGAATTTTTAAATGTGATTATAATGTCAGCATCATGATCTAATAAGTATAGTTGATAAGGTTTAATTCAATTTGGACACAATATTGTAAGATGTCTTTTCCACTTAGGAAAGTTATTACAACCAATTATCCAAGTAAAATGAACTTATAATTAAAATTAACTTTTGGAAATCAAGTGTTTTCACTACATACTCAACATTAGCAAAGAATGCTTATTCCAGGGTATATGAGGAAAATGCTTTTTAATCATTTTTAATCACTGATGAACACAATACATTTCTTTAAAATTTTTATTCTAGTATATGCTCAAATCATTTCCACTTTAACTATATAAATTTGTTCCTCTCAAATTGGAGCTGTTCTTTAGACTATGTTGGAACTAATATAGACAGTTCGGAATGAGCTCTGTGTGTACCAATGAAGACTCAATGTGTCACAGCCAATCACTGAATTTGAGTGGTAATTTTTTCCCATCATGCACCATTATTTTCCTTTAAAAGTCAGTTGCAAATTATTCTTTAAATGCAATTTCATGTGAGAGTGGAGAAGACAGTTAGTATATTAATTAATTTCAACAAATATGACTGCGAATATTTCCCTAAATCATATTCAGGAAAATGGTAATAGTGCTGGCAATAATGGCGACGGTGGTGGCACTTGCTGTGCTGTGGTAGCAGTCAGCAGAGACACTGGTGATGACGGCGGCTGTAGTAAATAATACTATTAGCAACCACTCAAGCATAATTCTAAATACCTTACATTCTATAGTTACAAGAAGCTTACATTATTGGCATTTTAATTATTGTAGTTAAATTGCTAAGGCAGAGTTATGGATCCCAGTCTCAATGGATACATCTACAAAACATTCTGGCACTGGAAGCTCAGAGACCATTATAGAAGAGGAGGCAGAAAGATTGCAGGAGACAGACAATCAGGGAGTTTGCTGTGAGACTATATCTCTTAGTGACATCAGAAGCTAAATCCGTGGACTATCAAAATCATGCATGTGCAGACTGGTACTGAATAAGGACTATACCACCAGACATGCCAAAACCGACAGGTTAAAGCCCACGAGGCTTCAACCCTAGGGAAGCTATATGCCATTTCTCACTAAATTCTTTACAGTAATTTTATACATCTGATGGTAATGCAAATGATATACATATTCTTTCATTTTAAAATTATTTCTTGCCAGTTTCTGAATATATCTTCAGGTGTAGAAGAATAGAATTGTGGATGTGTAATCAGGTGCTGAGTGCTTAGGACAATGAATGAGTACTGTAAAAATCTGAAATTTTACTTTGGAAACAAATTATTTCTGGAGAATGGCAGTAAAATATAGTCCTTAGATTTAGCAACACTGTGGTAAACACTTAAGATTTTGTTAAAAGAGGGAATTCTGTATGCATTCTTAGTACCAAAATGAAACACAGTACGAAGTGGATGCAAGGTCTCTTTGAAGGTGTGGATATATCATTGTGACAGTTGTGCTTGTATTGTTTCCATAGCCATGTAATTGTGTGTATTGAATATAAGCAGTCCATTTACCTCTGGGAGCTATTGGAAGAAAAGAAATTAATGCAACTGATTTCTGTACATTGAATTTATGTTTTGCAAACTTGTCAGGTCACTTGTAATTTCTAGTGGTGTAGTGGTAGGATCCTTAGAGTTTTCTAATTGCATAATTTTATTACCTATGAATTAAAACATTTTACTTCTCTTATTTTTATTTGTGTGCTAACCATATAATCTGTATTAATCTGCTACACAATTCTCTTACAAAACATAAATACTATGATACTTTTAGGATTTTGAAAACTCAAAAAAAGTTGCTTTTCTAAACATTATGGTTGTGAAGCTTGCTCACTATTCAGGTGTACTTGAAGAAGTGTAAAGAAGGCTCACCTTGGCAACTGACCTGGTTACTGAGCCATGGATCCAAGAAGTGTTCAGCACAGGGATGTTGGCTCTAATTGAAATGGAAATATGTTCTAATTCTTGCAAATTAACTTTGAGTCAACAGTCAACTGATAATGGAAAGAAAGCTTTAATGTGAAGAGAGAAATGAAGAGACAGAAAGATATGCAGAAAGAACTGGGTAGCAAAGGGTAGAAAATGAGCATTCAAGAAAAAAAAAAAGAAAGAAAATGTGCTGAATAATGACTTCTGTTTTGTTTGTCAGTATATTCTTTGTGGTTATTACTACACTCAGTGCATTCCTTTAATGCCATAAGCAATACAAATGGCCAGAGGCCACAGCTCTTTCTTTCATTAATTTTTGTTAAGTATTATTAATACTAGATATACTCAGTTCATTCCTATAATATAATAAACAATACAAGTGGTAAGGGAACAAAGATCTTTCATCCATCAAATTTTGGGGAAGTATTATTAATACTAGATCCTAATGTGCAAAAATGACTGATATGTAGTTCCTGTTGATGTATCTCCTCATAGGAACTTCCGTCCTATCTTCATTCAGGATAGTAGGGTGAATTTGACCTCAATCATCTCCATTCTTGGTTCCTAACTGTATCTTTTATTAAATACAGCTGAAACTTCATAGTCTGATAACAGTAAATGCTTCAGTCGTGAGCAGCTGATTCAGTGGAGAAAAGAATATCTTCTTAGGTATTATTTGAGTGTTTAGTCAATGCATACTTTATTTCCATTCTACATAAGCTACTTGTGATGTTTCTCTATTGGGCAGAATGTTACCATGCTATACTAAGTAGAGATAGCTTAGTTAGTTGGAATTAAGAGGATATGAATATGAATGTGCATCTGTGATAGGCTAGGAGACAGTGAGTCTTGGAGATAAGAGTTGAGTTAAAATAATTTTGAGTTTGATAATCTTGGTATTTAGTCTATAACCATTTTGGAAACATGTATAATTCTTTCTATATGGGAAACAGCCTCAGTGCAATCTGAACAAAAGCTGTAATTAATTGAACATCATCAAGGTTAATTGCAATCTGAATGGTCCAGGATGCCATTGTTCCCATTAAATTTCTTTTAAATCTTTTAAAAAAAATAAACATGGTGTTTAGATAATTTAAAATCTTCCCCCAAGCATATCTTTCCAATTGACATCATTTCATTGGGAACAGGGGAAGAATGGTGCTCTTGACACAGTGAGATGAAACACTTCACCACTGTACCTTATATTTAAGAAATTTAAAGTGACAAGAAATTCTTAAAAGAGTCAAGAAAGCACTGATTTTCAGCTAAGACTTCAGCCAATAGACACTGGCACAATAGGATGCCTGGTTTTTTTTTTTTTTTTTTTTTTGTTGTTGTTGTTTGTTTGTTTCTTTGCTTTATTTTCTACACATCTCTTTTCTTCTAGCTCTATTTAAGAAGCTAAGCTTCTACATTCTAGAAAACTTTGAATATCTGCACTACTCAAAGCAAACACAGTGAATTGAAAATATGTATAAAGACTGTTACTCACTGTTTTAGCTTTAGTTCTTAGAAGTAAAACTCAGCTAGGAATTTCTTTTCCTCAATGAGAATGAGGAATATACACAGATAAAGGGTTATAATATATATTATTTTAACTTGATTTCCTGTATTTAAACATGAAGTTGATTTTTTCCCTTCCTTTCATGAGAATAAAAACCAGTTCTCATGTGTGCATGTTATTTGTCACTAGGACAAAATAGCTCAGGTAACATAAATGTTATTTTAGAGCAAAGTTCTGGGGTTTCTAGATCATAGTTGCACTGTTCCAATATGTTAAATCTGTGGTGTGGTAAGGCCAAGAATTGTGGCAGGGGATGCATGATATATCAGATAATTACTTCTTGGTAGGTAAGCTGAAGGAGAGGAGGGAAATAGGGATGGAGGGGGAAATGGGAGAGGGAGAAAAAGAAATAGAAGGAGAGAGATTGAAGGAAGGGGGGACTAGGAGGAAGAGGAGAGCTGGAGTTCCAATATCCCCTTGAAGCAACGTTCCTCAGTAGCATCTGTGAAGACATTGTCAAGATGCCCACACATGGCACTTAGTAGACATTTAAGTTGTAAATCACAACACCATTTGAGCTAATAGCACTTTTTGTCATTGTGATAAACACTTGAGGCAAAAAGTAGTTTAGTGGTGATAAGCTTTACCATGTTTAGTTTTCAGCCAATGGTCACTCGGCTCCTTGCTTCCAGACCATGGTAAGTCCAAAGAACTTAATGGAGAGTAGTGGGCATAGTGGAGCGAAACTGCTTATTTCATGGCAGCCAAGAAGCAGAGAAATAGAAAAATTTGTGACACTAATAAATCATTCCAAATCAGGCCCCTCATGACTTATTCTTTCCATTGTGGCCTGACTTAATTTCTACTTCCTCAAATATGCCAATAAATAATGAATCAATCAATTAATTAATCAATTGATGAAGTCAGAGCACACATGATCTATTTATTTTCTGAAGTTCTGTATCTGAGTACCACCATATTTGTATTGAAGTTTCAACAAATGAGCTTCCTTGGAAGGCACGTCATATCTAAACCATAATAACCACTTGTTCACACAGTTGTGATTGACACTTGGCTTCCTAAGCTGATCACACTACAAGTTTTGCATAATATCTAATCAACAAATTTGGTTGCTTCTCTATACAAGTATATTAAAATTCTCTATGTCCATCCCTTCCACATCTTCAGTATAGACAATCATTATTTCACCTAATGTGCTTATTATTATTACTATTATTATTATTATTATTATTATTATTATTATTATTATTACTCACTAAATACTTGAACCTTTCTGAGCTGGGGAATATGCCAAGATTATATCTTTCTCATTGTATATTACTCATAACCATGTGACTTTCTATGACAGATGAATGTCAAGGGGAATTATTGGTGCTATTTTCATAAAAGCATTTAGATTCATTATGTACTTCTCAGTTTTCTATTTTAGTCCTTCATAACTAAGGTAGTCCAAAGGTGTATATTCTTCTCACACAATACTATCAGACAGAGACTTTTAACTAGCACTCAGTGCCTTTTTGAGGAGTTCAGGCCACTGATATATGAGAGATAGTAGCATATGGCCCTTCTGATTGAGAACAGTAAGTTTCCTCTTTCCTGAGAGGCCCCAACCATACACAAAGAACTATATGTGACTAAGGAATTCCAAGAGTGAAAAAAATATTCCTCCCCAGGGAAGAGCACACCAATTGCTTATCCAGTACCAACTTGTACACCTTGAAAACATACATAAGTAACATGAAATATATTGAGGAGGTTGTATTTACAAATATACATGCATAAAAGTATGCATATATGCATATAACAACAACTAATGAAAAGATACCATGAATTTAAAAGAGACAAAGAAGAGGTATATGGGAGCGTCTGGAGTGAAAAAAGGAGGGGGAAATGATGTAATTATATTATAATCTCAAAAAATAAAAAGCAATAATTAAAAAAATAAATGGCAATGAAGTCACACCCTTGGAAGTTTTCACTTCTGTGTGGTAGTAGTCTGGATCTCTTAGTGTACACTCTAGTGTATACTTTTATCTGCAGTGGACTTTATATGAATATGAGATATAATGATATCTATCTATCTATCTATCTATCTATCTATCATGCTCAGCACAACAGATGTATATTGTAGAATATGATTTTAACGTGTATTACTTTTGTTTTTGTTGCATTTGTTTAAGTCTGTGAAGATGTGTTGCTATGCCTGTCTAAAAGCCTGATGGCTTAAGGAAGATCTGAATGGCCAATAGCAAGACAGGAGAAATTATAAGTGGGGCTGGTATGCAGAGAGAATATGTAGAAGGAAAAATCTGGGAGAAAATGAAAGAAGTAGCCAGAAAAGACAAAGGATATCAGCAGCCAGTCAGCCAGCTAAACAGCAAGCCATGAAGTAAGAAAGAAAGAAATGTATACATGAACAGAGAAAGATAAAAGCCAAGAAGCAAAAGGAGATGGGATAATTTAAATTTTAGAAAAGCTGACTAGAAACAAGCTAAGTTAATGTTGAGCATTTATAATTAAGAATAAGCTTCCATGTGTGATTTATTTGGGAGCCGGGTGGAGGGCTCCCCAAAAAAGAAAAAAAAAGAAAAAAAAAACAAACAACAGATGTAAAAGTTATAAACTTAAATATATCTAATGAAAATCAAACTATCAACAGCTAAGATTAATAAAACTACAATAAGTAATTGAAAAATTAATTGTCATGCCCCTGTGTCTTAGTTAGGGTTTTTTATTGCTGTGGAGAGACACCATGACCACAGCAAAAGAAAACATTTAATTGAGGGGATGGCTTACAGTTTCAGGGGCATGGCAGCACCCAGGCAGATGTGGTGTTAGCTACATCTTGATCAGAGGCAGCAGGATGTCAGTTGACTGAAGACTGAGGAAAGAGACCTCAAAGCCCACTGTCACAGACTTCCTCCAACATGACCATACCTACTTCAACAAGGCTACACCTCCTAACAGTGCCACTCCCTTTGGGTGCCATTTTCTTTCACCACAACCTATAAAGAATATTCTTTAAAACAATAGTACAAATAGTTAAGAACTTGAGTGTTAGACAGAAAAACAATTAGGTTAATTCACTGGGCATGTACAGAGCTCTGTATGTAACATTTATAGGGTGTATGTTCAGAGGGATGCAAGAAATACATGTAAACAGTCATCTGGTACAAGAGCATGAAATAAACTCAAGAAATCTCAAAGATGAGCACCATGGAAATGTCACCCTAACCCCAGAGCAAGGAGGACAGAGGAAAGATTCTTCTGTGTCTCACTATGTAGCCAAGATTTCCTACAAACCTTAGAAATGAACAAGAATAACATATAAAAAAACATAAAAATAAATAAACAAATACAATAATGTGTGAATACCATAGCAAAATATAAAAATGAAACTAAGGATTTATCAATCAACTGTCCTGACTTCAGCAGGTATATCTAGAGAATGCATATTTGTTTATTTTTAAATTTAATACTGCCAATCATGAACATACAGAAATGAAAAAGTAATAATTGGATACTTCAAAAGGTCGAGATAAATATTTGATAAATTTCAATACCCATTCATGATGAAAATTTCTAGCAATTATCAAGATAAATATCTGCTTAGCTTAAATAAATATCTGCCAATATTTTACAGCAAAAATATTTCTCTTTCAACAAAGAACAATGAACTATGCTCACTATCATAATTTACTTGTTTTATTTTTTAAACTGATAATAGCAGTAACATAAAATAAATAGAAAAAAGTATTGTAAGTTAAGTGAAAAAAATAAAATGTCATAATATAATTATAACATTTTATTGAATTGTTTTCATCAAAAAGCACCAAAATATAGAACATAATAAAATTAGCTTGTTTGGCAAGGTAATTAACTGAATCTACAATAAATAACATTAAGCATATTTATGCTCATTAAAAACACTGGCCATCCTTATGTTCTCAAGGAGACCTTCAACCTGCTGCCCAGTATTTGATGATGAAAACTGGCTGTCTTATAGTCTTACTAGGACTTACTTCTTATGCTGGTCTGAATGAAAATGGCCCCACAGACTCACGTATTTGAAATGTTTGGTTCCCAGTTGGTAGGCTGTTTAGGAATTAATAAGAGATGTGGGCTTGTTGGAGGAGGTGTGTCACTGGAAGGGGACTTTAGAGTCTAAAATGTTCATGTAAGACCCAGTTTCATTCTCTCTAACTCTATCTTAAGGGTCATGTGTACTCTCTCAACCACTGCTCTGCACCATGCCTGCCTTCTACCATTCTTCTGACCATGATGTTCATGGACTAACCTGCTGGAACTGTAAGCAACCCCGCAATTAAATGCCTCTCCTTATAAGTTGCCTTGGTCATGGTATCTCTTCAAAGCAACAAAACAGTAACTAAGACATTGTTGTCCTAAGACTCACATCATGGCAGTTAAAACAAACAAACAAACAAAAAGTAGTTGTTTATAAAACAAATAGCCAAAGTTGCATTTTCCTGTGGGGTGGTGTGTAGAATCAGCTTGAAATCATTATGCCATAGATTCTTGCACTCAGATACATCAACATGAGGCTTACAAATTGGTTTTAAGGACAAATCCAAGACATTTAGTGAAACATTTAGAAATATGCAGTCAACTCCAATTCAGTGAATTTTTTTAGATATGATTAAAATAGTCATTCACCATATATATGATTATCAATTGATGCATTGTCCTAACACTGACAACTTAGCATTGATAGAAAAGTATGTGATTTATTTGTGTTCTAATATTGAGTTAAAAATTAAGACAAATCAAGCATTCAGAATATATCTCTATGTATGTATGTATGTATGTATGTATGTATGTATCTACCTACCTACCTACCTACATACCTACCTACCTACCTACCTACCTAATTTTTTCTTCTCTCATTCAATACATCTCAACAACAGCCTACCCTCCCTCCCCTTCTCCCAATCTCTGTGCTACCTCCCCTCTGCTCCAGATTCTCTGCTCCTCCATTTCCACTCAGAAAAGAGCAGGCCTTCCTGTGATACCAACCGATCTTGGCATAACAAGATGCAGTAAAACTAGCCACAGGAAACCTAGTAACAGGAAATAGGTCCCAAGAGTAGACAAAAGAGTCAGAGACATTCACTCCCCCTGTTTGGAGTCCAACAAAAACCTCAAGCTAAAGAACCACAACATGTATGCAGAGGACCTGGTGCTGGCTCCGTGGTTGCCACTTCAATCTCTGTGAGCCCTTATGAGCCCTGCTTCATTGATTCAGTGAGCCATGTTCTCCTGGTGTCCTTGACTCCTCTGGCTCCTACAATCCTTCCTCAACCTCTTCTTTGGAGTCATGCCCAATGTTTGGTTGTGGGTCTCTGTATTTTCTCCCATCAGTTGCTGGAAGAATGGTCTCTGGTGACAGTTGGGCTAGGCACCAATCCTATGAACATAGAAGAATGTAATTAGGAATCATTAACTTTTTTTTTAGTCGTGTTTTGTTCTTCTCTAGTTCTCTGAGCTACCCAACTTTCAAATCCTGACCTTCTAAGCAGTGTCTCAGAACAGATTTAGATGGCTATTATGAATCAACCTTAGGACCTATAAAGTAAGATTCTGAAGGTGAGAAGTTTGTCCACATTAAGCACTTTTAGGACTGAATGGGAAAGAACAAAACAATTCCCGATGAATTTGGGACACTTGCTATAAAACTTGATTTTAAAATCTGACAGCAGTTTGTCTTTAAAGTAAGTTTCTTCTTACCTGTTTACAAATGCAAACCTCTTCCCATAACAAAGGATGTGCACTGATTAAATTCCACATCAGTCTAAATCTTTAGACAGAAGTAGATAAATTATTTCTGTGGAAGCAATACACACAATTCTAAGTGATTTGCACTGCTGAGCTTTGGAAATGTAGGTGTTCTCTGTCTCCCATAGCCTTCCTATCTCATATCATCTAGAGAATGCCAGTCCATGCCACAGCTTTTGTCATCTATTAGCAGCTTGATGTCTGCTTTGCTTGCTTCTCCTATCTACATTTTTGGGTCTCCATTTATCATTATTTTTAACTGCTGTCAGCATTAAATGTGATTTGCCACATCAGCCAACTTCCATGGCAAATGCGAATTCTTCTGAGTCTCACTTGCAATTTCTCTGGCTTCTAATCCTTCCAGGTCTGCTTTGTCAGCACCATTTGATTTTTTTCTGCCATTGGGACAGGACTCCTGTAGACTTCTATTGTTTGACAGACAGCAGAGAATAAAACAAGTATGTTCAACTGTACATCATTCTCCAGTTATATCAGCTGGAGCACTTATTTCAAGAGGTACAGGCCACAGACTGTGCCATCCTGAGAGAGTTTTATACAGTTAGAATTGGGGTACCAGTACAGAAGACTGCATATGTAATCTCTAGGTTTTCCTTCAATGACCCCATTACAATCTATAATTTTGGATTTGAGTTTTAGTTTATAATTACATTTATTTTTGAATTAACAATTAAGGTCATGTTTCATTGTGAGTATCCAAATATAGCATTACTGAGAAATTCAACTTATACTTTAGACAACTTTTTGTTACTATATTTAGATTTTTGATGAGAAATAGGAATTACTCATCTGATGTCTTTTTGAGTATTGAAACAATGTTGTTTTACTTCCACCATAGATCACAGTTATATGTGTTTCTATAGACATACTTTAAAATGCATCACAGCATTAGTCAACTCCTCATACCTCTACAAGGAGTATGAGAAAGGATAAAAATGGCTCACTAAAGTTTGCTTAAACAAATTATAACTGACTGACTGGCTCCAAACACATTGTTTCTAACACCAAAGAGATTATTTTCACAAAAAGTTAAATAAAAAAGCAACATGTTAGGTGTGATTGTATTTTCCACAATCACTATACTGTAATGTCAAAAAGATGAGATATGGTGAGCTGACTCAGTCAGGAAGATGTCCATTACTAAGACTGGGGGCCTATGTTCAATAGTTCAGTAACACATGGAGGAAGGAAAAAACCCACACATGAAAGTTGTCCTCTATGTATGCCTACACACACACACACACACACACACACACACACACACACACACACACAGAAATTAAAACAATAAAAATGAAAGAGGACTATGGTACCATTGTCCCACTCACACTAGAGGAAACAAGAATGAGTACATGAGCACTGAGGTGCAAACATGAAACTAGTGAGATAAGATCATATCATAAAAGCCTGAGGCTTATGTGTCACAAGAATTTGGTAGAATACACAGTACATATATAATCCCTAAAAGAAGATATTGACATTCTAGGAATTCTAGAACATTATATGAAAAAGAAAAACAAGATCTATGTTCCATTTGTGTCACACATCTTGAGATAGAAAGTTTTGTGTATTGTCTAGGTGAGCACATGTACTTTTATCAAACTAAGCAGGAATACCTCCACAGAGAGAGTTAGGCTTAAAGATGGAGGCAGACAAAATAGAGAGATGAAAACAGAGGTGAGAGAGATGAGTAGAGAAGGCAATGAAAAGAGGAGACAAAATTAGAAGTACTAGAAGCAGAAAGAGAAGCTGGTTTATGAAGTCACTTCCTCAAGCCCGGTCTCTCTGAGAAAGTATTTTCCCTCAATCCTGAAACCCTTTCAACAGACAAATCATGTTTAGTAATGAACTCCAAAGGCATCTACAGTTTAAGTATTTATCTTTGTTTAATGATACATCATTTCTTTCTGCCTCTATCTTAGCATAGTTTCTTGACCTACACTTGGAACATTGCAGACATCCATTCTACCTCTGGAGAATGTTTAAGATTCTAAGGACTATCTTTCTTCTTCTTAACCTGTAATGTTATTTATTCTGATATTTATGCCTGGTCTTTTTGCTTTGGAATTACATGTATCTTCTCCCCACACCCAGAGAAGCAATGTGAATGATGCCAGCAATATTGACATGGTGCTCTACTCCTATAACAATAGTCAATACTTTGATTTTTTTCTTTACATTATTTCATTTCCATTATAAGAAATTAATTTTGTTGAGGCCACTTAGTATCTTTATGAATCATACTCATTGTTTATAAATACACAATGCATAAGTAAGTAAATAATCAAGATAAGAAAGAGAACTCTCATGATGTAAAACCTATTCCTGGCATGAAATAAATTTTCTCAAGTACTATTAGAAATCTTTTTATGTCAAATGTTAAAATATTGAGATTAGCTTCATATAAATAGAGAGTAGACTATTTCAGTATTTTCTTTCTCACCTTGTTATCAAGTCTCATAAAACTGAAACTTCAAACAGTTCAGTATTTTATCATGGAAGGTAATGTGTTGACTAGCATTAGTTTGTTAAGATCATTTAAAATTTGACTAACTATAGTTTCTGAAGCAAGACATGTATGTATCCGTGAGTCCTAAAGGCACCATAAATGTGCACGTGAAAGGAAAAAAAATAAGAGGAGAAACAAATAATGGCTGAGCAGTATGATGAGAATGAAATGGACTTTGAACAAATATAGTTAAAAGCAATGTTCAACTCTTTTAATACGTTAATTATAGATTTTCATGGCCTGTGTTGATGAACATCTTTAAGTGCTGTATACAGATACCACTTGCAACTAAGTTTCATCTAGTAGTCAAATTATACTTTGGTCTTCAAAGTAGGCTACCAAACAAATAAAAGTTTTATAGTGTGCATTCTCTTCAAAAAGATTTTGCAGATTTTTCTCTTGCTGTATCAATTTGTATACTTCAATAAACATACAGAAAATGATTAGCTATTTAATACATTATAATTCTTGAAAGTTAGAAAATCAATCAGAGTATTTAGAGAGACATCCAATGAAGAATTTCCGTGTCATACTTATTGGAATATGTACATGTTGCATATACTGTTTAAAATTTTAAAGTGTGTTTTATACCTTGACAATAATATTCATTTTAGTGGGGTAGCTGTTTGAAATATGTTTGATATTGTTTGTTCCCCGTATGTGTAAAAAAAGATTTTATATATATAGGTAAATTTATACAATTACATAAAGTGAACACATTATTATTTTTTCTTCTTCTTTTCTCTCAAGACATGGTTTCTCTGTGCACCTCTGGCTCTCCTGGAACTCACTCTGTAGGCCAAGCTTGCCAGGAACTCAAAGATCCACCTGTCTTTTCTTCCTGAGTGCTGAGATTAAAGGTGTGTGCCACTACTGCCCAACTCATGACTTGTACACATGCCCAGCTCTACAATGTAGAGATTTCATCAAAGTTTCAGAGAAGTAACCTAAGTATCTCAAGTTATTACTCCTTAGATATTTGTCCTAAAAGTCTGTTCAGAGAAATTCTTGTTTGACTAGGAGTCAGAAGGCTTCAAAATGAACAAAATGCTGAAATGGCTAAGTATGAATGGAAAATTACAAATGGGCTTGTGTGATAATGCAACTACAAAAGATAGCAGAAGACACCATTCAGCTTTCCTGGGGATGAACCTTTTTGGGATGACCACAGAGCAGAAGTTACTGGTGGCATTTGAATGTGGGGAACTAATTATGCTCAGGATTCAGGATTTGTATACTAAGAGGAACACTATCAAATCTACTAAGAGGAGAATCTTCTTATGGATATTTGAATTTTAGATAAGTTAGTTTAAGATGAACATTGACAAATTTGGTCATCTGAAAGCCAAGAAAGATGGGAGAAATGAAGAAAGAGGAAGGATCTCTCTCTCTCCCTCTCTCTCTCTCTCTCTCTCTCTCTCTCTCTCTCTCTCTCTCTCCCTTGGTAGTGTTGGAATGAATCTGGGGACTTGCACATGCTTGGTCAATACTCTACTACTGAGCTAAAGCCCCATCCCAGAATAGTGATTTTGATACACTTGGGCACAGTATCTAATCAATTGCATCAGAAGAGGAAGAAAAAAAAAGACAAATCATATGAACTAACAAACAATATTGATAAAATATCACATGAAAAACAAGTAAAATTAATACCAACAGTACATTCAACTTGTTTGAAAACTAAGTCACAAACTGACATAGATAACAAACAGGTGGAGAATATGCATGATACATAATTATGTTGAGCAACAGAGTTAATAAATAACACTGGCATTTTAGCTGCTTCTGAGGAAATCTTTTGATACATTTTTCAACAAATGTGAGAAGTCGTGTTTTTCCAGAATGAAGATGTATATCAAAT
Organism: Onychomys torridus; assembly: GCF_903995425.1. Taxonomy (NCBI): domain Eukaryota; kingdom Metazoa; phylum Chordata; class Mammalia; order Rodentia; family Cricetidae; genus Onychomys; species Onychomys torridus. Next base: position 43,065,924 of record NC_050445.1, read on the forward strand.
TTGAGAAATTATAGTGAGTTTAATATTATTAATGGTCTGGTCCTTTGAACACCCCTTTCTCTACACATTGAGATAGTCAATTAATTTAAAACTATGTGATGACTGAATGGTTATAGTTGAGAGAGCCAATTAGGAACTGCTTCAACCTAGAGAATGAAAAACTCATTAGTTTAATTTTCTGTCAACAGGTATTTTAAGTTGTCGTGGTGATGGCAAAGGCTAGTGGAGGATGAGGTGAGAATGCTGACCTGCTCTCTCATGTGTCTAACAAGGTTGTTATACCACAGAATGGAATCCACACACTTGTTGGAGTTTGCAAGGGCAAGAATCATTTTTACTATTATAGGTTTAGGATTTGAAGTGTACCCTGGGACTCCCAGAAAGCTCAGCTGTCATTCAGTGATCATCAATAACTGGGCCTTTCAATTACTTGAATATTTCCTTATGTTTCTTTGGACAGGATTGTGATGTAGCTAAATCTTTGGAAAATGTTCTATTTTGATGTTTCCTTATGTCATTATGAAAACCACAGCAAGTACTATTTCCTTTCCTCTTTTAAACCCCTGTTTTACTCAGCATTTTACATGCAAATTAAATAAACACAATTATTTTTCTTTCAAGTACCATCTTCCTTCTCTTTCCCTTGCAGTATAATATGGAACTATATCAGAGAACAAGACTTAAATTTGACTTATGTGAGAGTAAACATTCTTACTTGTCTGACCAGAATCTATGTTTTGAGGTTCATTGGATTTCAGAATAATATAGAATAACATGCAAAAGTGAGATATTAAGATTTGCCTTTAGGATGATTCACAAAGCCTAGGTGCAGTCCTGTGCTGTGAATATGATTTCTATAACTCACTGGGAACGCTTCAAAGAGAGTGATTTTCCTTACAAGATGAGGAAAGTAGAGGGGATCAAGACTAAAGTAAAGGACTAAAGTAAAACCTCAAAGGACTTTCACTGAAAGATAGACGTTGGTGTTTATCTACAATCAGAAAGATACTTCCTAATGGAAGTGATCTCAGCCACTCTGTGTTTGGTTCAAGCTGTAGGACATTGCATTACACTTGTGTATACAAAACATCTATTTTGGGGGGTGGTGAAAAAGTTATCATTGCATTTGTGATCTTTCAGCTGTATTACCAATCCAACTGAAGGGATTTACTGCAAGTAAAATAATTACACACACACACACACACACACACACACGCGCACACACACACACATGCTGGCATGTTGTATTTTAAATTGATTGATTTATATTTTGGTAGGAAATGATTGTGTGCATATAAAAATGCAGATAATCCAGATCTGAATGCTGTTTCCAAGCCTTATTAAATTCAAAGAGTCCAACTATGGTCAGCTCCAAAAAACTGTCATGCCCTTCTTCTGCTCTGGAGGCTTTACAGAATTTTATTGGATCCCATTAGGGTCATTGCACCACATCCCTGAGTGCAGCTTTATGTCTGTGTAGGCTGTTCCTGTTTGGCTTGTGTTCATTATTCTTTGACTCTGCGTTCTCAGACAGCCCTCATTAGTGCCCTTTCTTTTCTTTCTGCTCATCCTTGCCTCTTGTAATCTTCAACAATGTTCTCCATACTTTGAATGGATTTTCCTTTTTATTTTTCACTAGAAAAATCATGTTGATATTTCCCTCTTCAGAATATTGGAACATGTACAGCCAGAAATAGCTAAATGGGCCATTAAAAAATCTATTCAAGTCTTCAAAGCTTAAATTTGCTTAAGGTTGAACACATAACATCATGGGATTCTCCTGACTTAAAATCCTGCTTTTAAGTTTAATTTATTTTTATATATTACACCATCACATCATTGTTTAGAAGAGTTTTCTTTGTATTTCATTAACACAGGCCTGCAAATATTTTAATGAAGTGTGTTTAACCACTTTAAATTAGAAATAGGGAAGTGGGTCAGTGGATAAAGAACTTGTGTGGCAAGCATGAGGAGCTGAGTTCAGAAATCCAAATCCCTAGAACTCAAGGAAAATCAAGTGAGACAAGTAGAGTGACTGCAGTTGGTCCACAGTGAGGCAGAGATGAAGAACCTCTGTAGTGAGTGGGCTAGCTGGACTAGTTCAAACTGGCAAACTCCAGGCTGAGAAAGAGGCTATGATTCAATAAATAAAGAGGAAATCAGTGGATACATTTACGAATGTTCATATGTGTCCTTATAGGTGTGTGTACCTTCACACATTCAAAATACACCCACCCATCCACCCACACCCCCACACACATGCTGTGGATATCACTCTGTGTAAATAAATTTCTGATTGGCCAGTGGCCAGGCAGGAAGTATAGGCGGGACAAGAGAGAAGAAAATTCTGGGAAGTAGAAGGCTGGAGAAAGACACCGCCAGCTGCCGCCATGAAAAAGCAACGTGTAAAGACACCGGTAAGCCACAAGCCATGTGGCAAAGTATAAACTAATAGAAATGAGTTAATTTGAGATAGAAGAAGCAGATAGCAAGAAGCCTGCCATGGCCATACAGTTTCTAAACAATGTAAGTTTCTGTGTGCTTTCTTGGTCGGGTTTGAGAGACTGTGGGACTGGTGGGTGAGAGAGATTTGTCCTGACTGGGCCAGGCAGGAAAACTCCAACTACAAATGGCGCCCAATGTGTTGGCAAGAATTTCCACCTAAAACCTGAGAAAAAAGATTCTAAAACAGAGCTAAAAAGAACTTCCTAATTGTCTCTCTCAAGTTAGTGGCAGCCTGCCGGTTTGAGCTACTATGGCGGGTTCCTGGCGTGTGCGTCTGACCTGCAGTGTGGCGGGAATGAATAGGCTACAGGTGACAATTTTCTCTGCTGCATGGTGGATTTAGCCTTTGCTAGTTAAAAAAAAAAAAAAAAAAAGGTTTCTGGCCTATGCACTACTTTGATAGAACTGCTTCTGATAGTTGATGGTACACATGGCTCCAGACACAGAGCTGGTGGTAAACTGAACCACCGCCATGTTGGAAAGCTGAGATGGGTGGAGCCAGCAGCCACAGTGACATTTCAGTCTTACAAAGATGGATATTACACAGAGAATCTGGTTTGTCTTGTCTTTGGGATTTTTAACTACAAAAAAAGATTTGATCATAAAAACTGCTGAGTTAAAGAAATATGTAAATTTTAAAGGTAACTTGACTTCAAAATTTGGATATAAGGATATGTTGCTTTGGAAAAGAGTCTCTGCTTTTATTTCCACAGAAAGCCAGAGGCTGTGGATTTGTTCCAGATTTAGATACATCAGGTTTGATCAGCCAAAACCACCTGAAAGGTCTCCGATGACACCATGGCCCAGATGATCCAACATCGAGAATGGTTTCAAGGCAACTGGCTCAGAGGTTCACCCTAATGGACTACTCCATAATCCTAAAATTTTCTTTGTATCCCCATAAGATACAGCGCCCCCCTCCAGCAAGAAGTAGTAAGAGAAACTACGCCCACATTCCCAAAATTATCGAGGTGGCTTTGGAGATGGAATTGGCTCACTCCTTCTCTAAACCCAGACATATTGCTAAAAGAAAAGGTTAGATTCTTGTGTCCCAAATCAGAAGAGCCCTCTGGTGTGGGACAGAGAAAAACCAGTATTTTTATTTAAATCAGGTTGATTATAAATGCGATCTCTTTCTAAAGAAGACAAGGGGATATGATTTAGATATAATAGGATAAAAGGGTAGTTTAAGGAACTTACTTCTAAAGAGCAACAACTTGTTTAAAATGTTTTACATTGGTATAGACTTTAGTCTATTGATGCAAACTTAAAGTTAATTTTGTTATACTGTGTGCATATTTCTACTCATGTTTAAGGTATTATGTTTGCATAGCTCATTTAAATTGTAATGGATAATTAAAAATAGATTAATAATTAGTCATCTATGATAATCATACTCATAGCCATATTACTTAAGTCTTCTACATATACATAGAGATATTTCAGATAGTTAGGTAATCTTCAAATACTTCAAAGACCTACAGAATATGGCATTTAAAATTCTTTTAAAATTTAGACTTTCTGGACAGTGAGACATGTCTGCTCCTGGCAGCACCGATTTACTTCAGAGAGGAGGATGGGCATTGAAAACACTTCATATCTTATCTTCACCTTGGCAAAAATAGCCATTGGGGCAAGAAACTGTTCTTGCCTGGACTGCTTGATCGACTGGACATGCAGGACCCATAAAAAGGTGACCACTGAACGTTGCTTGACAAAATGGTCCTGCTTCGCAGAGGAAACTGCCAGACATTCTAAAGGTTACTAAAAAAAGTGACCAACAGACTCTAGCCCTGTGGGCTGAAGACAAATGCCCCAACTTTACAAAGAAACATTAGGTGACTGTCCAGGCTGCCAGCTGTCTCTGTCTACTCTTGCAAGACTCCTGAAAAATGCTTGCATCCTTCTCCCAGTACTCAGGTAATATTATATCCTTCTGAGGTCTTTGATGTGGTTGAAGACTAGATAGTTATAATTTCCTCAGTTATGATAAAAGATAAGTTAGATATAAAACATTAGACTCACAAATATAAGATAGATAGGATATCTTCTTTAATATTGTAACTGTAATTCTTGCTTGATAATTGTTTTGTTATATGTAATTGTACTATGTAAAAGTTAAAACCTTCCTTTAAAAAAAAAGGAAAGGGGAAGTGCTGTGGATATTGCTCTGTGTAAATAAAGTTCTGATTGGCCAGTGGCCAGGCAGGAAGTATAGGCGGGACAAGAGAGAAGAGAATTCTGGGAAGTAGAAGGCTGGAGAAAGACACCGCCAGCTGCTGCCATGAAAAAGCAATGTGTAAAGACACCGGTAAGCCACAAGCCATGTGGCAAAGTATAGACTAATAGAAATGAGTTTTGAGATAGAAGAAGCAGATAGCAAGAAGCCTGCCACGGCCATACAGTTTCTAAACAATGTAAGTTTCTGTGTGCTTTCTTGGTTGGGTTTGAGAGACTGTGGGACTGGTGGGTGAGAGAGATTTGTCCTGACTGGGCCAGACAGGAAAATTCCAACTACACACACACTAACACACACATGCATGCACAGATGCACGCATGCATGCAGAAAGTGACCATGAATTCTGTGATCTCTCCCATCTCCTACCACTTTCTTGCTCAACACCCCCACCTCCCTACAGTCTGTCTTTCTGGAACCCTCCAGCTCCCCATAGCCTTGGCAACAATGTTATTTACTCCAAAAATCTTCATGAGTTGTTATTACTATGTGTCCCCTTATCTATGACAGCTTGTCTAACACTATTGTTTATTTCTCACTTCTTACCCTTCTCTGTCTTGGTTTTTTATTTTTTCAGTCTCACTACTGGAGAATGTAAATGCTATGGAGACAGAACATATTCTGGTTGTCGTCCTGGCAAACAGCAAATTCTCAATTTTTTTTCTTTTTTTTTTTTGCTTAGCATGAAAGGTTACATGTAATTTCTAATTATCATAGACCCTGTACATGTGTGTATGCATGTCTGGAACTGTTCCCTGATGCATTCTTTTAACTTACTTTTCCCTATGATCATTCCTCAATGCCATTTTCCCTATTCTAATTTTGCCTTGATAGCTACATAAAAAACTAATTTTCACTAATGGTAGAGTAAAAGCATTTTGTTTTTAAATATGTATCCATGGTATATGAGTATAGATAGAAATTTAAAACTTTTGGAAAGAACTATTCAGAATTAAGAGTAAACAATGGTATGGTTCACAATTAAATTTTACCATAAATTAAATAGCATAAAAAGCGAATTATCTCTCATATCTTCTGCTTCAAAAAATCAGTTTTCCCAAAATCTGTGATTATTATATAGCTAGACCAGTTACAGCCTTGTGCATGTATGTATTTTAGAACTCTTTGCATGATGAATATTTGTTTCTGAAGAGAACATAAACTCAGAAAACTGTATTAATATTATTAAAATAGGAACCAAATCAATAGCTCTATCAGCCATTTTCCGCTAAAAAAACTTGGATCACATTTATAAACATTTGCTATGAACACTGGTTATCTCATATAAGACAAATTCCAATTACAATAAAGTATCCATACTTATGGAGCAAGTGATCATAATTTGCAGGCAGCTCACCTCTGTTTAAGATTTATTATATAACCTTATTTCTTATGTGTCTTATGAAGATACACAATGCAGAAACTAATAAAAGTAAATTTTTAAAGAAGAGGCCAATTTCACAAATATTAGCATACTGTAAAAGCTTACTTGTTCCAATTCTTGTTGTGATGTAGGGAAATAAATGTCCCCAGAGGTAACTTTCTCATTTGCCCATTTGCTTAACAGCACCTGCTGTGAATCCTCCACTCAACAGGGTAATGCCTTCATATAACTTACCACTGTCTTTGTTATTTCAGGATGGGTTTTCCTAATGCTTTCTAATTAAATCTCTATTTGAAGACTCTCAAGGGAGTCAGGTTGTAAAGCTGCTCATTTGTAGTGAAATTGAGCATATGGAACATATAGTGTTGGACTAGCATCCCTGGAATAGCTCACTATTGAATTCAAGTTAGCTACACCCTATTTCACCAAAGCTCACAGACAACCAGATTAAATAGAAAACAAGAACTTCAGAGCGAACTGTTAGCTTGCTCTGTGGGTCTTGGTGTCATCGAGTCAATTCTCCATGCACTCTTCATACATTTCTGTGTATGGAAGGCTTCTGACAGTCTTTCACGCAAGACTTGTGGAAATGCCTATCTTTTCTGGAAAACCTACAAATTTTATAGGCAGTTATTTCTTATCCCAGTTTACTACAGTACTCCTGTCCAACAATTTTTATGGGCAGTTGTTTTTTATCCCAGCATACTACAGTGCTCTTGTTCATAGGTAAATGTGTAGTACTTTGGCTATAGATAAGAGACCATTTATGTGCAAGAGTTAAATGTCTAGGTCTTTTTCTCTCTGTTTCCTCACCTCAGTCATCAGATTCTTTACAGTTTGTTGTCACCATATGTAGGAGGTCGATTCAAGTTTCCTAAAATGACTAAGTCTTAACTGTTAACATTGACCTTGGGCAGAATCTGTAACACTCTGCACCTCACATTGTTCACGAGTAAATGATAGTTATAGAAGCCATAGCTCCTTTTACAGTGCTGTGTCCTAGATGGACCAATTGGGACTGGGCTCTACAACTCTGCATTTTGATTGGTTGTGATTTTCTGCAATGGTCTCCATCAGTTGCAGAGAGAAGTTTCCTTGATGAAGGACCAAGACGATGCCTATTTGTGGGTATTAGGACAAATATTTAGAATGCAGTTAGGGATTATGATGTTTTGGTAAAATGGAGGTTACATGCATATGTTCTTCTGCAATATCCATGACTTCATTAGTCCTGAGCAGTTGGCTAGGTTTCCAGTAATGGCCAGCCATGGAATCAAAGAAAAACAGGCCACAAATTTGAAAGAGAGAAAGAGGAGTGTTTGAAGAGAGGAAAAAGATGGTATGATTATATAATTATAATATAATCTCAAAAAAATTAAAAGAGAAATATAACAAAATCTTCAATGTGATATTTGTTAAATGAATTTTTAAAAGAACTAAATGAATAAAGTTTTAAAAGATGCTTTACACTTGTTTTACATGGGGAGTGGCTAGTGCTTTCTAGGTAAGAAATGCATATTGAAATTAAATTATTCCAAAAAAATAGAAAGTGGTCTAAGTAGACCTTTTGAGTTTGTTCTTAACTAGTACATTTTCTTCTATCTATAAGAATTTTCATTTGGACCCATTTTCACAAAAAGATTATAAACTATAATTCATGAATTAACACTAATGTGGGAGTTATCAGGTCAAGACCTGTAAACTCTGTAGTTTACCCACTATTCATTTGTTCATTTATTTATTGTACTAATTCTTGGGCCAGAAAATATCTGTAGGTATTAGGATTTAAAAACAAACAAAATAAGATGCATAGAAACCTATTGCTATGGTTTTACTAAGTGATCATAACATGAGACTGCATTCCTAGTATGTATTTGCACACAGAGATTATTGCTGTTCTCCTCATTGATCAGAAAAGCTTCTGTTTATAGTGAACAGCAGTTAATGCAAGGACTCATAACTAGTCAAAGTGCTTAAAACTATAAATGGAATTTCTGTATTATTCCCTTCAATGTTCAGAGAACATTGAGGAACAAGAGGAAGGGAGGTAAATGTGTGTGCTGCCAAAAGATGTCCGTCATACATGACATGGTTGCTAACTCATGAACCAACAGCAGCTGTGGTCACCTCCATACAACCTGTATATGCTGGAACCAATCAACATTTCATCTTAGGTTGGGTAGGAGCTGATGGCTCCAGCTACTTAATTATTAATTGATGGTTGAGGTAAATAAAACAAAAAAAGTCTTATAGAATAAAGTAGTACTGACTATACATATATACAAGCATATATCCTATATGGTAAAGAAAAGATAGATTTTAGATTCCAGAGAACATAAGCATTATGAAACAAGCACATTGTCACATAATATCACTTACATGAATCTGCATTACATGACAGCTAAGCTAACACACATAAGTGATTTGTTACTTGAAAATAACTGTGGTTAAATATTCTGATTTTTCCTTTAGGTTTATATGTGTACTCCACTTGTTCAATCAAGTTTGAGCAAGGTCTTTGCTAAATCAGATTAGGAACAAAATCCTCATCTACAGTCTCTGCATCTGATCAGCCGTTTCATCTGTCCAGGTGCTTCATCCTTTACCGCATTGTGTGATTTTTAAAATTTATTATTTTTTTATTATTATGTGTTTTAATTTTATACATCAACCATGGGTTCCCCTGTCCTCCCCCATCCCACCTCCCAGCCCCCTCCCCTCCATTCCCATGTCCTCCAGGACCATAGACACCCCTGGGGACTCATTTAAACCTGGTGGATTCACTACAGGCAGGTCCAGTCCCCTCCTTCCAGGCTGAGCATGTGTCCCTGTGTAAGCCCAAGGTTCCAAACAGCCAGCTCATGCACCAAGGGCAGGTCCCGGTCCCACAGCCTGGGTGCCTCCCAAACAGATCAAGCTATTCAATTGTCTCACTTATCCAGAGGGCCTGATCCAGCTGGAGCCTCCACAGCTGTTGGTTCATAATTCATGTGCTTCCATTCGATTGGCTATTTGTCCCTGTGCTTTTTGCAATCTTGGGTTTGAAAATTCATGCTCTTGCAGTCCCTCTTCCTTCTTGACAGTTGGACACCTGGAGCTCCATCTGGGGCCTGGCTGAGGATCTCTGCATCCACTTCCATCAGTTATTGGATGAGAGTTCCAAGATGACTGCTAGGGTGTTTAGTCATCTGATCACCAGACTAGGTCAGATCAGGCCCTCCCACGACCACTGCCAGCAGTCTACAGAGGATATATCATTGTGGATTTCTGGGGACCTCTTGAGCACTCTGCCTATTCCTCTTCTCATGTGGTCTTCATTTATCATGGTCTATTATTCCTCATTCTCCCTTTCTGTTCTTGATCCAGCTGGGATCTCCTGCTCCCCTAAACTTTTTTTCCCTCAAATCTTGCCCTTCATTACTCCCATGTCATCTAGGTTGTTCATGTAGATCTCATCCATTTCTCTGTCATTGGGTGATCCTTGGGTCTTTCCTAGGGTCCCGTTTTCTAGGTAGCCTCCCTGGAGTTGTGTAGCAGTCTAGTCATCTTTGTTTTATATCTAGTATCCTCCTATGAGTGAGTACATACCATGTTTGTCCTTCTGAGTCTGGGTTACCTCACTCAAGATGATTTTTTCTAGATCCATCCATTTGCCTGCAAACCTCATGATGTCATTGTTTTTCTCTGCTGAGTAGTACTCCATTGTGTATATGTACCATATTTTCTTTATCCATTCTTCAGTTGAAGGGCATCTAGGTAATAGCCAGAACCTGGAAACAACTTAGATGCCCTTCAACTGAAGAATGGATAAAGAAAATATGGCATTGTGTGATTTTTGATGCCTTCTTCAGCAACAATCTTGCTGGTTTATTTTAGGCCCCAATGTCCCCTTCCATGAAATTTCTTCCCAGTAATTTTCACCTCACACACTCCTCACTATCCCTTGGTTGCAAATTTCTACTTTCCCACCCTGTTTTCTATCTACCTCACTGCCCAGCTTTAGGGAGCTCTGTATTGATTGTAAGGATTTCTTGCTGTACATTAACAAGTATCATCAAGCCATTCATTCTCAACAACATTTTCTTATGTTTATGTTTACAATTACATCATTGGTGCTGTAGATCAAAGCCAAGACCTATGCTTGCTAGGTTGGCTTTCTATCAATGAGCTGTGTCCCTGATTTGCTCTTCATTAGCAATGTTTGTGGGTTTTAATTACTAGTTACTTTATAACTTGCATTTTTGTAATTATAATTTTAGAAAATAATTTTGGTAAATATTTTTGTCTTTCTGACAGAAAAACTAAGAAATGTGTTTATTAAATAATCACCTCAAATTTATACAGGTAGTTGTGGAGAAAACAAGGTAAAATAGTAGTGTATTACAATATACAAACTTTTTTTTCTAAATTGTATTTTCATATGAAACCTGCTATTATACTATTAAATAGCAATCACTGTTGGTATCTGTAACATGGAACTCAAATTTACTTTTACAGCATGATACGAATCCTAGATTATATGGGAAGTCTACACTTCTGAGCTAATAATGGTCTTGGAAGTCAGATCAGTCAAATAAAAATGGTTGATGATAATTAATACATATATTTACATTCTGTTAACCATGAACAAATATATCATTTTACAAAATGTTCAATTTTAAGAATTTGGCATTTGTTTAAAAAAAAAAAAGATACCCAAATTTCTGTTGGAAACCCAAGATTAAGAAAGAAAATATTAACTATCAACTAACTTTAAGACATGAACCTACAAAGGTAATTTATTAATTGCAAATGATGATGTTTTATAGATGAAAACAATCTGTGCTCTGTCTATTATCTACTCATCTACCCAGAACAGAGCAAAGACAATTCATCTCATTCTATCTTCTCTCCAGTAACTCAGATTTAATGATTATAAAAGCATCAATGAGAAATCTGGTTAGTTGCTATAGTGGTTTGAATGAAAATCTCCCCCCCTTGCCCCACCCAGGTTCATAGGGAGTGGCATTATTTGAAACAATGAAGACATGGGGCTTTGTTTAAATAAGTGTAGCTTTTTAGAAGAAGTGTGTCACTGTAGTGGGCTTTGAGGTTTCAGAAGCTCAAGCCAGGTCCAGTGGCTTACTCTTTCTTCTGCTACCTGCTGATGCAGAAATATAACTCTTGGCTCCTCCTCTAGCACCATGTCTGTTTTCATGCCACCATATTTCTTGCCATGTTGATAATGGACAAAACCTCTGAACCTGTAAGCCAATCCAAATTAAATGTTTTCATTATGGGAGTTGCCATCTCTTTCCAGCAATGGAAACCCTAACTAAGACAGTTACCCTTTGGTTAAGTGGCCTCCTGGGTACTTTCATATGAAATCTTCTAAATGTTTTGATGCTGAGTAAACTTCTTTCAGTAGTTGGTGTAGAGACTATACCTCCCACTACTAATGAAGGCACTAATGAAGTCCAACATAACTGCAGGAGATGAAGCTGGGCAGCTACTGGAACTCTTGTGTACCTGGTAGTGAATAAAGGAACAGGTTTTGATTACTGGAAAGGGAACAGGGACATAGGTGCCCCCTATGTCCTCTTAACTGACCAATTCTGAGCATGATGAGACAATTTCCTTTAGAAAAAGAGAATACTATAAACAACAACATAAAGTATGATGATTTGTAGACATACAAAAAGGTAACAACATGATACCTTAAATAGCTAATAAACAATTGAAAGAAACTTTAAAACTAGTACCCCAACTAATGAAAGGGAGTCGTCCATAACACTTGGACAAAAAGTCACAGAAAAAGAACTACATAGGTAAAAGTACAGTAGGAGCATCAGTTTGAAATGCACAAAATAGGAACAAATGTGGCAAAAGTGAGACAACAGAATGATGGGAGAGAAAATCAAAGCAAAGTACTGAGAGGGATTGAAAGACAGATGGTGGCTAGAACCCCTATCAGCAGCTACCCACAACAGGTTTGTGTCACTCTTACCGTTATCTATTTAAGAAAGTCTTAACTTGAAGGTTAGTGCACAAGTTTCGGACAGTTTTTAAAACTACAAAAAACTAGGTAAAATCTTGCTGCATTTTTGTGTAGATGAGGACTTATTTGCTATGTAGAGGCACACATCCTTCATTGAACTCTTAAAGTGGTTTGAAACCAAGAAGGTTCAGACCTATGGGTCACTATAAATTCAAGATGAAAAGATTATGAGCAAAGAATTTTATATTCTTGAGGATCACTTTCATGTGAGATGGAAATAGAAGAACATTCTGAACATAAAGCATTTCAGGAATATATGCCTTCACTGACCTTGGAAAATTTTCCTTCAGCCCCTAAGAGTTTGAACCAAGATTAAAAAAATGCAAGATTTGGAAAGTGTGAGATAAAAGGTAGACAGATGTTATTGACTAACTTGGGTAAACATTTAACAAAGTTTTGTTATTTAAAGATCATTGGAAAATAGCATATGAATTCTAACTTTAGGGTAAGTTAAAACATAAAAATAAAGAAAATAACAAAAATTAAATTAGATGAGAGAATTAATAAGCAACGTTATAACCCTATATGCTATAGAAATCTCTGCACAAATGTAAAATTTTTTCATCTTAAAAGTTTAATTATATTTATCCTCTATGGAGGAATCATACTCAATGTCTAGTGTCACATATGAATACTTTCTTCAAGTTGTTGATCAGCTGAGACACAGAACCATACAAAACAATATAGGCTATTATAATTCCTTTTCAGAAATTTTGAAACACCAGGTTGCTGAAAGTACAACACACTTTGGTCACAGAATATGGGGAAATCAATATGCTACTGATGCAGGAGCTTCCTACACACTGGGGAGGTTTCATGATACAGAAAAATAAACTATACAGACTAGACTACTGATGGAGGAGAGTCATCAACACTTTTACTGAGCTGTGAACTCTTTGATCTATGATAATGACCATCCGTGCAAGGTAGGCACATTCATACAATGGTAGCATGAATATATGGGGTAGCAAACTATTTTCTGATTGAATTTAAAGCCAATTCCATAGGCAGGAATTCATACCAGGCAGGAATTCATACTGTAAACCTGATTTAAAAAACAAACAAACAAACCAAATCATCATTGATGAGGTCATATACCCAGATGATAACCTACTACTCGTATATTATAAAATGAATATAGCATGAATTGTCTTTCTAAACAATTATCTTTATGCTCCATGATAAGTGAAGTGCCAAATGGCTGTTCTAATTGGACTCAGTGGGTTATAAGGAAAACATCAAAGGGAGTGTGAAGCTTAAAGATGGACCTGGTAGGGATATACCAAAGAAACTATCAGATAAGGGTGGGTATGATCAAAATGCATACCATATGTGTGAAAAAAATCTCAAAGAATAGTTAGATACTATTTTAAAATTGCCAACATACTTTATAAAAACACACTTAAATAAATCAGAAGTTGAATATTCAGGAGACATAAAGATTTCTTACAAATGAATAAACCAAATGCATATCTAATGATCACATTTATGAGTAGAATAATATTCTTTTAAAACAGCAATAAACTGGGGCTGGGGAGATTTCTCAGTGGATAAAATCCTTGTCCTATGAGTATAAAGGCTGATGTTTGAAACTCCAGAACCTATAGAAAAGTAGGGTGGTGTAGAGGTTTTACGCAATTCAGGAAGGCAGAGAAAAAGGATGTCCAGTGACAGGTAGCTAGCTAGATGTGTTGGTTTGAATAGGTATGGTCCTCATAGTTTCATGTGTTTGAATGCTTGACCCATAGGGAGTGGCACTATTAGGAGATGTGGCCTGGTTGGAGGAAGTGTGTTTCTGTTGGGTGGACATTGAGGTCTCTTATGCTGAAGCTAACCCAATGTAGCTCAGTCTCCTGCTGCCTGAGAATCAAGATGTAGAACTTCTCCAGCACTATATCTGCCTTCATGCTGCCATGCTTTCTGCCATTATGATAAAGGGACTGAATCTCTGAAACTATAAGCTAGCCCCAATGAAATGTTTTCTTTTATAAGAGTTGCCATGGTCATGGTGTTTCATCACAGCAACAGAAACCCTAATAAGACACCGGACTAACCAGAATCTGCAAGCTTTGGGATTAACAACAGAACTTGCCTTAATAAATCAAGTGAAGCATGATAAAGAAAGCATCTCATGTACTTGGATATCTCATATAAATGACTCTAAATAGAAACTTATTTAATTTTCTGTGCAATTGTTTGTCCTTTTATTACTAATAGACTCCAATTATCTCTGTAGCTAGGCATAACATAATAATATTTCTGAGCATTGGAAGCAGGATTGCCATGGTACAGTTTCTTCTCTTTTATTCCTATTCCTTGATGATACACAGATGTCTTGGTTGGAGCTAGATTCATCATTTGGGATCAGGAAGTACAAGTCAAATACTGAGGCTGGTAGAGAAAGAAAAAATACAACCAATCCACACCAACAACAAAGAAAAACAGAAGGGACTTGGGCATGTAATAACTGATTTATGGAGTCACCATTTTTCTTTCTTTGTTTGTTTTTTAGTAATATAAAAGATATAACTCACTTCCATAGTCTTTGTTGAATTGCTATTTTGTGATCTTCCATGCATGTGATGATGGAAAATCAGCATTTGGGTATATTTGTTTTGCCTTTTTTCAGTCAAACAAATGGATTTGACTTAGTATAATTTTACTAAACAAGAACATGAGGAAAATCTCTATATGCTGGAAGGTTTTATGCTTTTAAACACTGAAAATATACATTAATAATAATATAACACAATACCACTGAGTTTGAAAACAAGGTATTTCCCATTGTTTTATTCACAGCATTCTAGCCTGTCTTTTACCCACCATGGCTCCAATCTTGAAGGGAAATAACTATATTGATTTGTTTCTCAACATTTCCAAGTTAATACATTTGTGAGAAAGGTTGATGGTAATTATTTCCTAGACTTTTAAATTTCAAAGTATTACAACTTGCTGTGTGTCGTTTGCCAATTACTTTGTCTCTAATTACTACTTTCCTTTCTGGTTTATTCATTTTTATAGTAATGGGAATCCTTGGAGATTGTTATAGTTGATCTACTTATTAATTTTCCCTTTGATGGCCCTTTATTATTCTTCTACTATTTTCATCTCAAAATAAATTCTGTCATGAACAGGCCTGCATATAGTTTTGTGGATGCATGGCCGTATCAATAGTGCATAACTAGTGATATAAATTTTATGTGTGTGAGAATGTGTGTGTGTGTTCACTTGTACTAATTTTTTTGAGAAATGACATGTTAGTTGCCTTTGATCCTACTCAGCAGCTGTCCCACTCTTTATGTATGAGTTTAGATAGGACACAGTAGTAGAGCAAATAGTAGTCAAGATTTCCACTAGAGCATGAGTAAGCAAGAACAGATTCTAGAAAAGTAGTGGCCAAGAAGAACAGCAATAACCCCAGTCAAGGCCCTTCCTCTGTTCCTATTCCAAAATGTGCATCTATAGGAAAAGTGCACACATTTCTCTGAAGCCCATTATCCCCAGAATCCAGTCTGTTATAAATACAAGTATAAGATGCAAAAGTATCTATAATGGGTTGTGTACCCCTGAAGTTGAAAGGTTTACTCGGGGAGAGGGCAACAGCACTCTGTACATGCTTCTTTGGAGTGGAAGCTGTTTTACTGTGACCTAGATAACATGGGAAAATATCACTCATTATCACTCACATCTGTTTGGTGGTCCTGACCACTGCTTTCTTTTTATCTTAACCACAAGACCACTATTGCCATTATCTTTCACCCTGTTTCAAGACTTGGGCTGGCTGTGGTTGTTTATGTTCTATCATGGGGGCCTATTGGTCAGTCTCCTCTAGAGGTAAATCTATGCCTGGCACTTAGCACTGCCAGGATTATAGTTTAGCAATCTGTTCAAAGTGAAATATTCTTAGTTTGCTTTGTGTTCATTTTCATTAACAGTGTGGTTGTTTTCTGTGTGTTTCTATGCTGCTTAGGATTTCTTGTCTGTGACTAACATGTTGATATCTTTGCCTGATTATGTATTCAGTTATTTGTTATTCTGTTAATTATTTGTTAACTGAGACTGTACTTTAGTTAAATAAATCTATACAAAATGGATATTTATTAAGACACCAGGGGTATACTTTGAAATGTGTAGGTACTTGAGGTGAATAAATAACAGACATTCATTTCTCATCAGTTTGGTTGTGGGAATCCCAAGATGGAGGTGCTGGTAGCTTCTGTGTCTAGTGAGATCCAGAGACCTATCTGTTGGGGAATATTCCCTTACATTGTGTGAAGATGTGTCACTGTGATTAATTTAAAAAAAGCTGAATGGCCAATAGCCAGACAGGAAGAGGTTAGTCGGGACTTCTGGGGACAGAGAGGTGGGGGAAGAAGACAGAAGTTGCTAGCTAGACTGAGAGGAAGCAGGATGAGCAGTAAAGAGTAAAGGTAACTATGCCATGTAAAAGAGCGTAGATTACAAAATATGGGGTAAGTTATAAGAACTCGTGAGGAAGAAGCCTAAGCTAAGGTCAAGTTTTCATAATTAATAATAAGCAAATGTGTCATGATTTGGGAGCTGGGGGACGAAGAATGACTTACTTCATCCATCTTTTTGCTGCAGCCATACCCAGAAGAAGGGGCTAGCAACCTCTCAGATACCTACTGAATGGGCTCCGTTACTACTCTTGAGCTCTATCTTGTGGCTTCCCAAATCTCCTATCTGCATTTACCATCATTTGGGGGATTAAGTTACAGTGTGTAATTTTGGAGAGTCACAAATTAATATTGCTAATGCAAATAGGATTATGGTTTATGGTTGTGTGTGTGTGCGTGTGTGTGTGTGTGTGTGTGTGTGTGTGTGTGTGTGTGATATTAGTTTTTTATTGCTGGTGTCATAATCAGTGAACACAAATATTGAAGCTTTGAAGCTCAAAATAACACAAATATTAATTTCTAGTCTGGCAGATCAAATGACTGACTAAGGTTTCTGAGATAACCCCAGGGAGCGTTCTCTTAAGGAGTTCTGTGAGGGAGCTGCTCTCCTAACCTTTTCAGGCCCTAAAAAAGATACCCTTCTGTGTTGTTTGTAGTTTTCTTCCTGCATTCTCACAACCAGCAGCCTTTTGATCACTGATTGTCCCCCTGTACACATGTTTCTCTGATCAGCTTCTGGTCCTCTGTCCTTAAGTGTTCAAGTGATCAGAACTTTAATCCCATCTGTGGAGTTTCTTTTCATGCAATGTACCATGTCCACTAGTTCTAAGAACCAGAGAGCAGTTATTTTGAGAATATCTGTTCTCAACATGTGCCCATGTGCATAGGATGATCATGGTTCTTTAGAAATTAAAGTACTACATTTATAACATACATAAAATCACTAGAATTGCATGAAAAATAGTTAATATTGGCTATTTAAAACAATGAGTCTAAAGAGCGTGGCTTTATTTGTCCCCTTTTTTATTTTGAATCATGTAAATATTATAAACACTATTCAATCCACTTTACAAATTATCATATGGGTATAGATGTAAATTGATTTTATCCCTGTGGATGAATCCCCTCAATACTGTGAGGGTGGATATGTGAAGAGTAACTCATGTAGCTTAGGAATCCCTGGGAGGCCAGGCAAGAGCGTTAGTGGTAAGGGAGCCAGTCAGGAGTTGCAGGTACTATCACTAACATCAATTCACTGACCTTCCTCACATGGAAAGTCTCCATGTGTGTTTATGTCAGCATTTCCACAGGAGTCAGACTAGAAACTTGGATCACATGAGAAAAATAAATGGTGAAATCCTGGTTCTTCTATTTAGTATCATCCTTTGCAGAGCCTGAGCTGGTACTTTCTCCAGTTATAAGTAAAAGAACACAGGCAAAATTAGCAAAATTCATCTCTTAAAGGGTTTTGAGAATCTTTTCATTTGTTATTATTTATTTTGTGTACATACATATATGTGTGTCAGTATATAATCCCCGCCACACATGTGGAAATCAAAGGACGACCTTCAGGCATCGGTTCTCTTCTCCCACCAAGTGGGTCACTGGGGTTAAACTCAAGCCATCAGGCATGGTGACAAGGACCTTTTCCATCATTAAGCCATGTCTTTTTTTTACCCACTTTCAGGGTTTTACACTTGAAGCTGTGACTCAAGGGCACAGATGTCTAGATAGTTGAATGTATACCACTGACTTACAAACAAATGTTGGAGAATATTTATTTAGCTAAAATGAAGTCTCATCTAGCAAATAAATAGCAGAACAATTAATAACTGAATACATAATCCATCAAAGATTCCCATATGTTGTCTTTATTTCCTATTCTGTTAATTTTACCTTATCTTTCCCTTCCTTCCTTCCTTCCCATGTTTTTATTCATGCTTATTATTGTAGATATGCTTAATGATCTCTGAACGTTTTTTTTTTTTTTTTTACTTTCAAAATAAATATATGCTTTTCCTTTGCCTTGCCTCCTGAATTTCAGTCAAAGAATATTTAAAATAAATTATAAAATATATGTATATATTTAAAATTAAAATAGTGTGAGTTTGGGTTTATTTAATATTTTATTTAGTATTAGGTCTTTAACAATATAAGTTCTGTGGACTGTTAATTTTTCATGTTTTAGTTCCAGTGCCAATCCCACATTTTATAAGCCAAACTTTTTTGGGACATGTATGTGATTAGAAATTAAAAACTAAATTTGCTTTAAATAATTAGGAAACTTACAAACAAAAAGTATAAGACTTCAGAAATTAGAGACCCTGATAATACTTCAAGTGTACATAAATTCACCAGTACAGACTCAAAGTTTATGTTTCTCTATAATCATATGTCAAGAACTTAGCTGCTAATTCAACTTTATTTGTAAATAGGACAGAGATGATGTGGCTAAATAAAGAAGTTAGTGTGTCTCTCTTGTTGCAAGTAATGAATATCCTCAAAGAGTAACATCAATAAGCTTACTCTTTATCTCTCTACTCAATGTGGACATCCAGAGAAAGTGATGTCTATAAGTAAGGAAAGGAAAAACTACATCACAAAACCAAACTGGTTAGCATGTTTATCTAGTCTATATAACTATGAGAAACAATTAAAAGCTATTGTTTAAGATTATTTAAAAATGACACTTGGAACATTTTAAGACAGTTATACAGTGATCTTCATGATAATACAGCTACTGGAATTACATATACACCAGAGGTGTCCACTCCTTCACAACCCTTCACTGATTCATTTGCCATTCAACTTCATTCTAAGGTATAGATAAAAAAACAAAAACAAAAACAAAACCCTCATTCCTGTTACTTAGGGCTTAGGAACTCCTTGTTAAAGCACTTTCAGCAGGTGTTCAGAGTAGGCTATGATCAAGATTTCATTTCCACTCCTGTCATTGGATGGGCCATGAATGAATTCATCCTATCATTAAATTGGTCAGTCATTTCCAAGCCATCATCTTGACTATTGTGTACCTCCTGGCCACTCATTTATAAAGATCTCATAGTGCCTCATTCCTTTCTACTGAACCTAATTTTCTTGGATTTTTTTCTGACTCTGCTTTCTCACAAAGAAGCATTGGAAATGGGTAGGATCCATGTTCCTTTCCCTTGTCTGTTCTTCATTGCATGTTTTAGGTAAAGAGAAAGAAAACAAGTGCATGTAGAGGGAGAAGAGAAAAAGGGAGGGAAGGGGAAAAAGAAAGAAGGGGATATGATGATGTGAGACAGAAAGCAAAAAAGAGATGGAGAAGGGGGAATGGAGAACAAGCACATTTCATTATTTGGCTGCTGCTTCTCTCTAAATTGGGCTTGGTGAGCCATCCAAAGAAGCTGATCAACATTTAAAGC
Source organism: Onychomys torridus (assembly GCF_903995425.1). Lineage (NCBI taxonomy): Eukaryota > Metazoa > Chordata > Mammalia > Rodentia > Cricetidae > Onychomys > Onychomys torridus. The sequence goes on from NC_050445.1 coordinate 43,085,911, forward strand.
CCTTAGCCCTTAGAACACAAAACCTTAGTCACCCAGTTGTGAAAAGCAGAACGTTGGTTCTCCTGGGTGGAAGTGAGCATTGTTTTGTTCCTACTATATTCCCCATCTTTAAATAATAGGCTAAAGAGCTACTCTTTAAAATGATGAGAGAGTATCAGTTATCCAAAAGCTATAAATCCTTATACTTTTAATTTTGTTTTCAATTCTATATTAGCCACCTATGGAAAATCAGTTGTGTAACTATGTATTCTAAAACAAGAATATTTAGTACATTTGTGTGTGTGTGTGTGTGTGTGTGTGTGTGTGTGTGTGTAGAGTTGAGGATCGAACCCAGGGCCTTACGCTTGTTAGCCAAGCACTCTACCACTGAGCTAAATCCTCAACCCACAAATTTGTTTAATAAATAATCAATACATCCATTCCCCAGGTACAAATGATCCCTCTGGGAGAAACTACCAGATGGGACCCTATCTCTTTTGCTTATGTAATCATCCCAGATCTCCCAAGGTTATTAGGATATCCTTGGAGATTTCAAATATAAGGCCTTGTGATTGATCTGCTCTTTTGTCATCAGGGTACCAACAGCCAGCCTGAACCATGTGATTCCAGCCACCCTGTGTAACTTCTGGCCCCAGAGTTCCAGGAAGAGTATCATCTAGCCAAGAGCAGCAGAACATGCTGCCTCAAAACATAGCACTTTGACACAAACAATATTTTGAGCTAAAGCAATAAAAACACTCTGATGTTTTTCCTAAAAGGAATGGCATTTCCCCCTGTAAGATGGCTTTCACATTCTAAAGAAAAAATATTTTCATAATCAAAGATAAGAATTGAGGCTAAACTCATTTCTGTCCTTTGTTAGCACCTCTGCATAATGTATTTTCTTATGACTGATTGTGCTGGCTAGTTTATGTCATCTTGACACAGGTAAGAGCCAGTTGAGAGATGGGAACCTCAATTAAGAAATTCCTCTCTAAGATCTGGCTGTAGTCAAGTCTATAGGACAAGTTCTTCTTGTTTAAAACTATTTATAAATTTAAATATATGTGGATCATATTCTTCCCTTATCTAAGGTTCTCTTATCCTTCCTACCCATCCAACTTTAAATTCTTTTTTCCAAAAAATGGACAGAACCCCAATTCAACAACAACACAAAGGACCCCAAAACTAACAAAATAGAACAATACCCAGAACAAAACACCAAACTGTAATCAAATAAAATAACACACACACACAAACATAGAGTTTATTATTTGTTGGTCAGGTCCTTGTAAACATGAGATTTGTCCTGGAGTGGTTGGCATGCCCAGTCACTTCACTGGAGAAAACTGATTTTCCCACTCCCACAAGGTATAAATGACAGTTCTGTTGTTAACATTTACCAGAGTGGCTAGGTTTTCATTCATTCATTCATTCAAAAATATAACAAAATAAAATACAATAAGATAACACAAAAACTATCACATTGAAATTGGACAGGAAAACAACAACAACAACAACAACAGAAGGAAGAGCCCAAGAAAAGACACAGAAATTAGAGACCACTGAGGATTCCCATAACGACAATCAACTGGAAGCTATAAGTACAGAAAATTCTGCTGCAGACCTCTGCAGGCCCAGTGCATGCTGCTTCAGTCTCTATGAGTTCATATGAGGTTTGCTCATGCTGATTTAAAGAACATTATATTCTTGGTGTCCTTCATCCATGCTGATGTCTATACTCTTTCTGCCTCCTCTTCTGCAGAGTTCCCTGAGGGGAGGGATTGGATTCAGATATCCCATTTAGGGTTTAGGGTGAGTGTTCCAAGGTCTCTCTCACTCTCTCTTTCTGCATTTCTGACTGTGGGTCTCTTTATATATTCACATCTGCTCCAGTAGGAATCTTCTCTGATGATGGCTGAACAAGGAACTGATCTATGAGTATAGAGAATATCATTAGGAATCAATTCATCACTACATTGTTTTCTTTTTTGTCAGACCAGCATTATTTAGTTTTACCCCACATCTCTGAGCTATCTATTCTCTAGTTCTTGGTCACCCAGGCAGTATCAGGTATGGCTTCCATCTCCTGGAGTGGGCTCTGAGTCAAATCAGTTATTGGTTGGTTACTCTTACAAAGTTTGCACCACCATGGGCCTAGCATATTTTGCAGGCAGGACAGGTTGTAGATAAAAGGTTTTGTGGATGGGTTGGTGTTTACATTTATCTTTTTGTGGCCTGTAGAGTACTTTTCCATACCAAAGACACTAGAACATATTAGTGAAGGTTCTATGTAGGCACAGCTCAACAGATTCATGTTCAGTGAGTTGTGTAGATGTTGTCTTCAGTAATAGGGTCTTGCTGTCAGTCTGTGGAGAACAACCCTTAGTTTTGGCTTGTTTAGGAATTCCCATGGGAGCCCCTTTGGCCAACAGCTCAATTAGATTTAACTCAATGCTGGTATTGGAGGCTTCATTTGGTGACAAGAGATGTGCAGCTGGGACATTATTTCCCTAATTATTTGGCAACTTCATTTAGATCTCCTTCATATGTGTATATTTTTAGGAAGATTTTATTGTATTAGGTTTTCATGCTACTCCTCAAATGCTTGCTAATTTTAGCTCTCTTTCCCATATTTCCATTTAATATTTCCTTCCCCTCTCCATACTTGATCCTCCTGTGCCAGCCCACACCCCCATCCATCCATTATTTTCCATTCTATTTCTCATTCCTCAATTTCTGTTTCCCTATAGAATGAGATCTATATGTTCCCTCTAGCCCCTTACTCTGAACCTAATCTGTGATTCTATGGACTGTAACTTTGTAATCATTGACTTAACAGATAATATCCATGTACAAGTGAATACATGGCATATTTTTCTTTGTGGGTCTGCGATACCTCATTCAAGACATAATGTTTTTCTTTCTAGTTCCATCCATTTGCCTTCAAATTTCATAATATAATTTTCTTTTAATGGCTGAGTAATAGTTCACAGTGTAAAAGTACCACATTTTCTTTATCCATTCTTCTCTTGAGGAACATCTAGGTTGTTTCCAATTTCTGGCTAATGTGAATAGATCAGCAATGAACATGGTTGAGCAAGTGTCTCTGTGGTATGATGAAGCCCCTTTGGGTATATGCCCAAGAGTGGTATAGCTGGATCTTGAGTTAGATTGATTCCTATTTCCCTGAGGAACCAACACACTGGTTTGCATAGTGCCTGTATAAGTTTGTACCTCCACCAGCAATGTATGAGTGTTCGTTTTATTTATTCTAAACCAGCATGTGCTGTCACATGTTTTGTTGATCTTAGCCATGCTGACTGGTATAACATGAAATTTAAAAGTAGTTTTGATTTTCATTTACATGATGGCTAAGGATGTTGAATATTTCTTTAAGCATTCCTCAGCAATTTCAGTTTCCTCTATTGTGAATTCTGTGTTTAAATCTATACATCATTTTATTTGGATTATTTGTTTTCTTACTAATGAGTTTCTTTATTTATTCAGATATTTTGAATAGTATCTATTGAATCTATAAAAAAAATCTAATCCTATTATGTAGGCTGCAGCTTTGTCCCAATGGCAGTGTGATTTGCCTTATAGACACTTCTCACTTTCATGAAGTCCCACTGATTACTTGTTGATCTTAGTGCCTATGCTAATGGTATTCTGTTTAGAAAAACTTTTCCAGTGCCAATGAGTTCAAGGCTATTCCCCACTGTCTCTTCTATTAGGTTCAGTGTATCTGGTTTTGTGTTGGGGGTCTTTAGACCATTTGGAGTTGAGTTTTATGCAAGCTAACAAGTATGGATCTATTTGCATTATCTTATGTGCAGTCATCCAGTTTGATGGCACCATTTGTTGAAGATGCTGTCCTCATTCTAGTGTATACTTTTGGCCTCTTTATCAAGAATCAGGTGTCCATAGATTTGTGGATTCACATCTGGGTTTTCAACTCTATACCATTGATTCTTTTGTGTCAATATCATGTTCTTTTGTTACTATAGCTTTGCAATACATCTTCAAATCAAGGGTGGTCATAACTCCAGCAATTCTTTGATTATTCTGGATTGATTTAGCTATTCTGTTTTTATTCTGTTTTTCTTTTGCTTTTTTCCTGTGTGTGTGTGTGTGTGTGTTTCCACATGAAGCTGAAAATTGTCCTTTCAAGGTATTTGAAGAATTGTGTTGGAATTTTAATGGATATTGCATTGAATCTGTAGATTGATTTTGGGAGGATGGCCACTTTTACTATGTTTATCCTATGGATTCACAAGAATGGAAAGTCTTTCCATTTACTGAAATTTTCTTCAGTTTCTTTCTTCAATCACTTGAAGTTTTTATCATACAAGTCTTTCATTTCCTCGGTTACAGATAACCCAAGATATTTTATATTATTTGAGGCTACCATGAAAGGTGTTATTTCTTCCCTGATTCCTTTCTCAGTTTGTTTGTCATTTGTATATAGAAGGACTACTGATTTTTGTGGGTAATTTTGTATCCAGATACTTTGAAGAAAGTTTATTAGCTGTAGGAAATTTCTGGTGGAGTTTTTGGGGTCACTTGTGTACACTGTAATATCAGCTGCAAATGAAGATATTTTAACTTCTTCCTTTACTATTTGTGTCTAATTGATCTCCTTCAGTTTTCTTAGTGCTCTAGCTAAGACTTCAAATACTCTCTTGAATAGGTACAGAGAGAGTGGATTACCTTGCTTTACTCCTGATTTTAGTGGAATTTCTTTGAGTTTTCCTCCTTAAAAGTAGATGTTGCCTATGTACTTCTTATCAACTGTCTTTACTATGTTGAGGTGTGCCACTTGTATCCTTAATCTCTCCAGGACTTTTATCATGAAAGGTTGTTGGATTTTGTCAAATGTCTTTTCTGTATCTGTGAGAGGATCATGTTTTTTTTTTTATATTTTAGTTTAATAATATGATGGATTACATATATCAGTTCATGTATGTTGAACAATTTATGCATGTTACAGGATTTATACATTTTCTCTTTAAGGACTTCTATCATATTAATAATGACTATTGTAAGGTATTTTCCATATGCTTCAGCTGTGTTGGAATATTCAGGACCTGCTGTGGTAGGTTTGCTGAGCTCTAGTGGAGGCATATTGTCCTGGCTGTTACTGATTTTCTTTTGGTGCTGGCGTCTATGCAATTGGGGTTGGGAAGATTGCAGTTCTAGATACCAATACCTGGTTATGTCTTCACTGAGCAAGTGTTTTGTCCTTTGTTTCTGTGTGCTTTCTGGTTCTTTGTAGTGGCTGTAGGAAAATCTTCCAGGGTACTGATTGATTAGGGCACTGGGGATTCAGGTTAATATGCTTCAAGATTTTGGGAACTGACACTCAGCAATGAGGTTGGGCTGAGAGGGTGGTGAAAGAGCTTCACAAAAGGCAGAAAATAAAGTGTTGCACCAGAATCTGCTTAATTAGTCCCCTAGGATTGGGGACCCAAGAGTGAGGAGAGGCCACAGCAGAAGGTCTGCTACAAAACTGGGAATGAGACTGGGATATTAGACTTGGGGCAACAAAGGGAGAAGTGAAGATCTACAGTTTTCCTACTTAGCTCTCTCTTTAGAGTGGCCTGTGGCTTCCCAGATAATGCCTGCTAGATTTGGGGGCTGAGGCAGAGGGAGGAGGATATGAGTGGATGATCTGAATAGTCTACTGGAGATGGGGTAGGAGGAAGGGAGGCTCCAGCAGGTGATGTAGAGCTAGGGATGATACTAGGGGATTGGATTTGAGGATCCGAGGGAAAAGTGAAATTCTGTTGTTACTCAACTCTTCTGCCTCTCCCTGACCAGGGTAAGCTGTTGGATCCCAGTGAGTGCCTGCTGGAGTTGGGGCTGGGACAAAGCAATGAAATGGGGAGGAAGACTGGAAGGGGGAAACTGTGGGTTCCACTAGGAATGAGGTATATGTGTTGTGCGGGAAGATTGAAGCTGTTCTGTTATAGAACTGGGATTGAGACCAGGGACTGGATTTAGAGGCATGGAAGGAGAGGTGAAAATTTGCAGTTGTCCTACTTGCTTCCTTGGCTAGAGTAGGACATTTTAGTGACTGGTGTGGGAGGGCCTAATCCATTATAGATGGGGCCACCCCTGGACTGGGGGCCCTCAGTTCTACAAGAAGCAGGTTGAGCAAGCCATGGGAGCAAGCCATTAAGCACTATTCCACAATGGCATCTGCACCAGCTCCTGCCTCCAGGTTTCTACCCTGTTTGAGTTCCTGCCCTACTTCCTTGGATGGTAAAGAGTGATGTAAAAAGAGTGAGTAAAGAAGTGTAGCCCTTTCCTCCTCAAGCGCTTTGGTCATGTTCCATCACTGCAATAGTAATCCGAACTAGGACACTGACTCTTATTTTGGCAATTCTTTGTTATAGTTTCATTGAGAGCTACCTCATGTAAAACTTACACATATATGTTTTATGTTTTTTTCCTGAAACCTATGTTTTACAAACTTATTTCTAAGGCTCAACTACATCTTCTAAAATTCAGAGGAACAATTTTATGTCTCTTACAGTGGCATTTAGGAAATGCCCTAATTCTTCCCCTCCAAAAAAAAAAAAAAAAAAAAAAAAATAGAACAAAGCCAAAAACCAACTTTTGTAAAAATTGATATCTCTATTTGTCTTTGTATTTTTAGGTTTTATGTTTTTGTTTGTTTGGTTGCCTCGGGTTTTTAATTTCTTGAAAAACCTGAAATAACTATTTGCTCCACCACTATTGTCCTGTTGCTACTTCAGGGAAAGGGGAAAGAGCTCCTTTATTCACATCTATATAGATGAATTTTTAAATGGTCTTATTAAATAAAAAACACAGAATCAAATATAGGGGTGAAAGCCTTAGAGATCAGGGAAATAGGAATAGCCATCAGGCAACCTTACCTCACCAACTCTGCTCTTCCAAATGTGAGCTACTTCCTGTCTTCCCACACTTTTATATGCCTTGCTTTTCTGCCCTCTCACTGGCTCTTAGCTCAGCTACCTCACTTCCTTGTCACTGCCTGTCTATACAGACCTCTAGGTATCTATGGTTGGTACTGGGGTTAAAGGCATGTGTTCCCATGCTTGGCTCTGTTCCCTAGTAAGGCCCTGAACACACAGAGACCCTGCCTGCTAAGTGATTGGATTAAGGGCATGTGCTATCACTGCCTGACTTTTGTGTTTACTTAAAATGGCTTGCTATTTCCTCTGATCTCCAGACAAACTTTATTTATTAACATAAAAACAAAATCTCACTACATTTTAGCACAAATAAAATATCACCACACATGCATAAACAACTATAAAACCTTCAAAGTTAGTAGAGCATTGGGGTTTTTTTTGTTACCCCTTTCTGTTTATTTAACATATCCTTTAGAGTTCTGTTGATCTTTCTATAACTGCTTGGCCTGTAGGGTTATGTGGTATATCTGTAATATGCTTTACATTATAATAAGCAAAAAAACTATTTCATTTTAACAGAGACATATGCTGGGGCATTGCCAGTTTTAATTTGTGTAGGTATACCCATGATGGCCATAACTTCTAGCAAATGAGTGATTAAAGAATCAGCTTTTTCAGAACCCAAAGCAGTCGCCCATTGAAATCCTGAATAAGTACCAATGGTATGGTGTACATATTTCAATTTTCCAAATTCTGCAAAAACCCATCTGCCAGATTTCATTCCTCTCAGTACCCTTTGGGTTACATCTTGCTGGTAATGACATCTGATTGTAAAGGAACAAGTAGGACATTTCCTTACAATTTCCTTGGCTTGTTGCCAGGTTATGGAAAAATCCTTTTTTAAACCTTTACTATTGACATGATATTTTTTTATGAAATTCTGAGGCCTCCAGCACATTTTCTATCAATAATTTATCAATCTCATCATAACCTTGTGCTAGAGGGCCTGGCACAAGGATCAGATGTGAGTTATATATAAAGGATGACTCCTTTCCCTGATTGTATTTTGTAACTGAATAAATAGTGAAGTTAATTCTGACATATCAGGGATAAATTCTGCAGTCTCAATATGTAATACTACTCTTTCAGCATACTGAGAGTCAGTAACTATGTTGAGAGGTTCTGAAAAATCCATTAATACCAACAGAATAGCATACAATTCTGATTTTTGAACTGTATTATAAGGACTTTGAACCACTTACTTAAATTTTCTGATTTGTAAGCTGCCTTTCCTTGTTTTTTTGCATCTGCATAAAATGTATGAACTCCAGATATGGGTTTTTCCCATACAATTCGAGGCAAAATCTAATCAACTCTCTTTATAATATCAATTCTATCGCTCTTGGGATATTTGCTGTTAATTTCTCCCAAAAAATTACTGCAAGCTCTTTGCCAAGGTTCACTTTCTCTCCATAATTTTTGAATGTCCTCTTTAGTTAAAGGTACAACAATTTCTGCTGGATCTATTCCTGCTAATTGACGAAATCTCAATTTTCCTTTCCAAATCAAGTCAGAGAGTTTTTTCACATAAGTTTTTAATTTTTTATTTGGTTTATTTGGTAAAAAAATATCCATTACAATATAATATCTTCTCTCTTAATTAATATTCTCTGTAGGAGAATGGCTAGAGGGTAAAATAACCAAAATGCAATCCAGCTTTGGATTGATACGATCCACGTGTCCTTCATGTACTTCCTTTTCTACCAAGGCCAATTCTTTCTCAACTTCAGGTGATAATTCTCTTGGACTATTTAAGTCCTTGTCACCTTCTAAGGTTTTGAACAAATTATTCAGTTCATCATTTTTTACCCCAACAATAGTTCGTAGATGAGAAATGTCCCCAAATAATCTTTGAAAGTCGTTAAGAGTCTATAATCAATCTCTCCTAATTTGCACCTTTTGGGGTCTAATTTTTTGTAGACCTATTTTATATCCTAAATAATTAATAGAATCTCCTCTTTGTATCTTTTCAGGAGCAATTTGTAATCCCCAGGCAGGCCATATTTTCTTTATTCTTCAAACATTCTCTCTAAATTGGCGTTTTGGCCTAAAGCTGCTCTATCTGCAGTTGCAGTCCGGCGGACCGGTGGCTCTGGCAGCCCTGAGTTGTTCATAGCACCGGCTTTTTTATCTGGCTGCAAGTAGCTCCAGCTGCGGATAACTGCTTGTAGCTAGAGTCAGTTGGGCCTGGGGCCTAGGCTGAGCTAGGCCCAGGCAGGGAGCCCGGCCAGCTCAGGCGGGCAACCAGGTGGGGCCACCAAGCCAAGCCAAGGGGTTTTTAATGAATTCTTGCCACGTGGGCACCAAATGTAGGTGTAACATTCTTATTAAATAAGAAACACAGAGCCAAATACAGAGTTAAAAGCCCAAGAGGTCAGAGCAGTAGCTAAGAGCTGATACTAAAAATCCTTTCTTACCCTTCTCTGCCACCGTGGTTCTTCCCCTCAGAAAGAGAGCTACTTCCTGTGTATCTGTCTTTTTATTGACTTTCTGTTCTGCCTTCTCATTGGTTATAAACACAGCCACATGACCTCCTCGTCACTGCCTGTCTATACAGACCTCCAGGTCTTCTACAGTTGGTATTGAGATTAAAGGCATGTGTCTCCATGCTGGCTGTATCCTTGAACACATAGAGAGATCTGTCTATCATGTGACCTGGATTAAAGGTATGCACCACCCAGCTTCTGCTATGGCTGGCTATTAGCTCTGACCCCCAGGCAACTTTATTTATTAACATACAAATAAAATCACATTTCAGTACAAATGAAATATCACCATAGATGGGACTTCAGCATGTTCCCATAGACATGGGGTTTTTCACTACCCAAGCAATTATTTCAAACTGCAATTTCATGGCCCTAAATAAATCCATGGCATTTTGAAAATGTATATGTTTCTGTGTACATGCATGGGTAAGTCTCACTCCAAAGTACTAATTATCACCCTTATAACATTTCTGGCTTCATCTATATTCTCTGAGACCAACACATTTCTGATACAAAGGCAAGTCCCTTAACATTTCTGACCCCCAAAAGCTGTAGAAAATATTGTCTGTCTCCCTAACTGTTGTAGAAATTAAATGTGATGATGCATCGACAGTACATAGCATGAATATTGAATGCATATAATTATTATTATGAAGCAAAGTAGTGTCAGTGTGTTCTCAAATAGCAGATGAAAACTGTACCTACTCATTATGATAATTAACAGGAATAAACTTCCTTAAGAGAAACAGAGGTAATGCTGCTTTAAAATTAACAGGAATAAACTTCCTTAAGAGAAACAGAGGTAATGCTGCTTTAAAATATTCTGTTCTGGTAAAGCTCATTTGGTCAATATATGGTCTTAGGATAAAATGAAATAAATAAATAAAATAAAATACAGTCTATGCCCAGGGAAAGAGCTATCAGAGAAACTAAAGACATTTCATTTAATTCATTTCCTAAGCTTATAAATAAGCTCTGAACTTGCCTCTCTCTATTTAATGTGCCTTCAGCCAAAACAAACATCTCAAATCCTTTTCTTTTCTCATAGATGCCCTTAAATGAGCATCTTAGTTATTTGTGACACCTCTAGTCACACCTGGAGACCTACATACATTCTACAGTTGCAATTTATTTTCCCTGCAGTCTAATAGATCCTGCCATTCTAATGATGAATTCAGAAGCCCATCTAGAGTCCCAATTTCTGATTGTTTTTAAGTGAGGGAATTTACTTCAAAATCCATCATATTACAAGAAGTAGACCTCAGCAACTCCATATATAAAAATGATATGAGGCTAGATAGAAAACTTGCCTTACTACTTTCAAACTGAAGTTTGAAGATACAATTACAGAGTCTGTAATGGTTACATACTGCATAGTCTGGGCTGCCAGAGAGAGGCTGTACTTCACAGTATGTCTTAGGCAACACTGTGAGAGCAATAACTTCCAAGAAATTCACACTAAGCATCCCTCAGTCTCCCAAATCAAGGAATACTTTGTTACTTATCCCATCAACATATTGGTGGGGGAGAGTAGAATAAGTTGGAAAAGAGTGACATTCATAAGTGAGCATTGTAGCCCATAGAGATGGAATTTGTCTAATAGGCACATGAATCAATTTTTCCCTTCCCTTATGAAAAGAGTATAAGTACAATACTACACCATCATAAGCAATGCATCTAGTTGAAATAAGCATATAGTGACAAATATACAATTCATTTTATATTTGAGTATAAGCAAAGTGTACCAGAAATGCTGATAGAATGACACATAGAGTAATTAGTCATCAATGAGACCAAAATGACTTCATCCAGCAGCTGATGGGAACAGATGAAGAGTCCACAGCCAAACATTAGGCTTAACAAGATGAATCCTAGGGAGGAGTGAGAGGAAGGATCTGAGGAACCAGAGGGGCCAGGGACATCAGGAGAACACAGCCCATAGAATCAACTGACCAGGATTCATGGGGGATTGCAGAGATCATGGAACCCATATGGGTCTGACCTAGGCTCTGTCTCTAGATGATATGGTTGAGTACCTTGGCGTTCTTGTGGGATTCCTAACCATGGGAGTGGGGACAGTTGCTGACTCTTTTGCCTACTTTTGAGACCCCCTTTCTCCTACTGGGTTGCCTTGTCCAGTCTTGATGTGATAGTATGTATCTGGACTTATTGTAGCTTGTTATATTATGTGTAGTTGATGTCCCTGGGAGGCCTGCTCTTTTCTGAGGGGAAAAAAGGAACATGGATCTGGGATAGAGGAGAGATGTGAGTGGGGTACTGGGGGGGAGGGAAAACTGTGGTCAGGATATAATATATGAGAGAAAAATAATAATAAAAAAAGAAAAAAAGGAAAAAAATTTACCTTTTAAATCTAAACATTTGTGGCTTGTATATATTAAATTTATTCAATCTCTTAATTTCATACTGGGCTTTTTTCTATATAGATGGGACATAAATAATTAAATATTATCAACAATTAAAATTATTAATAATAAAATAATACTTAACAATTAAATATTATAATTAAACAAATCATAATTAAAATAAAATAAAAACATAATTAAAATAAAATAATTAAAATAACCAATAATCATTACTACATAAATACTTTCAATTTGATAATAAAATAATTATTTTATAATAATAACATTATTTCTATTAACAATAAAATAAATACATTTATATTTAAATATATTTTAATAATTAAAATAAAATATTTAATACTATTAAACTTATATTCTATCTGTGAGTCAGATACAAAAGTTACAAGATCTAAAGAGGGAAATAAAATAAAATGAAGGAAAAACAGATGTGGAATTTAGACCACAGGGCTAGAGGTTAATTACTGGAAGCCATCCCCAACAGGACAAGTCCTAGCAGAGGATGTAAGGAGTTGGTGGGAAAAGGAGGTAAGCCAGGCCATGGCGGTTGGGAGTCTTGCAGCCTGACTGACTAGCAGCCAGAGTGCTTCTTTAGTTGTACAGAATTTAATAAGCAGGGATAGATTCATGATGTTCTAAAACACAGATCATGTCAGTTTTGTTTTGCACATGTGTTTTACTTCCTCTTGCTCATATTTTAGTCATCATTAATAAACTATGACAGAACAGAGTTATCATTTCCAATCATTTTCCCTCAAGTTTTAACATCATTAATGAACAGAGTTATCATTCTTACTCATTAACCTCATGACCCCATTTTTAAGAATCAAGATGCTTATGACAGCATGTTCGCAGGTACTATCTTTTGTGGCTACAAGGACATTAGACCAAAACAAGATCTTCGAGCTAGCCCAGGCATATTGCCATGTCCCAAGTAGTGTATTATTAACTCTTAGTGGTTAGAGTGCCCAAGGGGAAAAAAAAAAGTGTCCTCGGGCCAAAACTGCTGCAGTTATTATTCAAATTCTGGCATAATACAATGTTTATATTTATACCTTTATAGAATTTGTCTATATGTATAATCCTGGTAGTCTTATGTTTCTTGGTCATATGACACTACAGTGGCTCTGTATTTGCTAACTTTTCTAAGAAAGGGAGGTCCTGACATCATTCTTTTATCCTCTTTCCACTCCATTTTTTGTTCATCAACGTAAGTCTCTGTGTAGGGCAGAAGTATATGCCACATAATTGCCTGAGTGTATAGTTGGGAGAGGCTTGAACTCTGAACTGTGACCAACTCCTCTAGCCCACCAAATCTTGTTGAACTTTTTGAGTTTACTTTGCTTTGAATATCTTGTTTCTGATCAAGTACAGGAACAGATGTTTAAAGAATGTCTTAATAGCCTCACAAATAGACCTCTGGCTTTTTTATGTGTGTCACAACCTTCAAGGCATAAGGAAGACCTTCAAGTAGATAAGGATATCTCCCTAAAAACAGTAGGGTTAGTATATTCAGGACTTTCCTGGGGAAGCTTAAAAGCATACTCCCTGGAGAAGGCATAAATGATTTATAAGACATTTTAAAGTCTCCTAAGTATGCAACAGGTGGAGATGAAAACTGAAGGTGGCATGGTGGCCATCATGTGGCTTAGCTTTGCTGGACCTTTGTTAAGCAGCTGTGCTGGTCTTAAATCTTTTGCCACTCCCACCAGATATGGCTGTGCCAATCAATAGTTTAAACTTTAAGAAAAATGGTTAAGGCTGGCTGAAATATGTGCCTTTTCAGTAATGTCTACCAAGGAGAATAGCTACAAAAGAACTTGTTTGTGTTCAAGAAAATCAGCAAAAAGTTGCTCAGAAGAGAGCACTTCCAGTGTGTATTAAGCATGACAAAGGGCAGATATTAGAGCTAATAGAGAACCCTAGGGGAGTAGTTGGGTAGAAGATAATCCCAGGCCCCAGTCTAAGTGTTTGTGGAGAAATGATGTAGTCTTGCCATGCTCATCCTATCAAAGACTTCTGCTTCATTGTGTGTGGATTGTAGAAACACTGGAGAGAACTGAGGGATACAACTTACGTTCCAAATGGGCTCTAGCTTCTTCATTGGGAATAGGAGAGATAAAAGAAAAAAAAAAGTGTGTGTGGGGGGAGACTAGGTAGGAAGTTATTGTAATTATTTTGATGACAGTGTATGGTCGTGACATATCCTAGAATAATAAAAGATATAGCAATATAAAAATGAAACAAAACTTGCCTTTACTAAGTCCCTAATTATTCTTCTTGTGAATGGATCCCCCTTTATATCCTTGATTCTTTCTCCATGATAATCTATTTCTGGTCCTTCAGAAAACAAAGTTGAACCCTCATGACTACCCCAAAGCTTCACTGTGTGCCTGGTACCTCTGAATGTGGGGCTCTGGCTTAACTCTTCCAGAAAACAACCCACAAACTAAGTATCTGGTGCTGTTTGGGGGGTCTGTGGCAGTCAATCAGGCTGTATAAAGTGTCTTCATGATTCAGGTTTCAGAAAGTTGAACTTCCTGTTAGTATTACTGTAGAACTCCAGATTGTAACATTTGTGATTGGACTAAACAGTATCTCTTTTTGATTTTCTGTGTTTGTTTTATTCACATCGCTTTACTAAAATCTAAACATTTTAGAATGAACTCACTCTCATTTACATGAATATTTTATGAAGAACAAATTGATGAAAAAAACAGTTGTGACCATTCCTGATGGTTAATTTTATCTTTGCTTTGTTGGCTTAGGGTACCCATGTGTTCTGTCAAATGATTTTCTACATACTTGTATGGTGTTTTCTTTATGAGGTTAACATTTAATGGAGTCAAGTAAAGCAAATTACTCTCTACAGCAAGGTGGGCTTTTATAATCGATTAAATGGTTTTAACAGACAAGATGGAATTCTACCAGCAATTGCAGTTCTTTCTTGAGTCATAAGCCTAATGGTGTTTTATACATAATTGTGTTTATCAAACCCTTTAAATGTGTTAATTGCTTAAAATGAATTCCTTTCTCTTTTTTCCTCTACCCCCACAATATCTTTCTCTCACCTTAAATTTATGATAGACCTGAAGCCAATATAAGAAGATCAAGTAAGTAAAAACTGAATGTAGAACATGCAGTCCATCAGACATGACAGCATAGAGGTACATTACATTATAGAGTATCACATATTTCCCTTTGTGATCACTTGGCTGACAGGAAACAGATGGCTGCTGCTGCCCAGGACCATAACACAATGTTTTATCACATATTCTATTCTAAGCTTGAGGAAAAAAATGTAAAGTACAGTTGTTGGGCAAGGCAGACCTACGTCCTTTGTGCCATTATAAGATTGATAGATCCTAAATTATTAGGCTATCAACTTATCAGAGTAAATAATCCTGATGATTTAGTTCCTTTGTAGAACTGTATATAGCACATTGATTTATAATTTTCAAATACATGACAAAGAACATCTCCTCTGCCTCCAACTTACTTCCTGTACAGATGTTTGGTACTTGTCATATCTTCATGTGCATCAAAATGCAGGTGGACTTCAAATGCCAGCTGAAGTAAAAACTTAGTGTTTACAATTGGGCAATCAGGGAAGCAATTTTTGCATCCTAATTGTTCTTAATAAGACATATTTCTCACTGTTTTGCATGATATGACAGCTGGATTTTACATTGTAAGCTGATAATCACATGAGAATTGAGCACTTTGTAATTTTCTAACAGCTAGATATATAATATCATTTACTATCCAATAATTTAATTGATTATGTCCTTATTGAAAATATCAAGTCAACAAAATTATCTGATTTAGAGCTCAATTTGACTGTAGATTTTTCCCACTGATAAATAAATTCTCAATTTGTTCATTCTTTGATTTCTAAGTAAGTCATCCATAATACCCAATGAGGAATTAGTATGACTTTTAACGAAATGTCATTTATTTGTTAGTAAATCAGCCCACTTTCTCTTTTAATATTAAAATACCTAAACAAGGGAGAAAAACTTCACTTAAGGTAAATGGATTTGCTTTTATGCATAGTACCAGCAATCCATTTACCCAGATGATAGAAAATTTATAAAAGTCAAGAATTTGTAGGAGGAAAAGAAGCTGGGTATCAAAGGGGAAATAGCTTAACAACTTCAATATCCCCAGGAATAGAGCTGGTAACTGCTGTCAGCATTTGTCCATTTGTGATAACTTATTCCCTAAGGGGGATTATTTTAATTACTTTTTGTTGATGAGATAAAATACCATTAAAAAATCAACTAAAAAGAGAAAGGTCTATATTTTCAATAGAGTTCCATGGTATGTCTTATCATAGAGGGAACCATGCCTCTAGGCTAACCTAAACTAACCTTCTTTGTAAACATGCTTAGAGGGTTTGTCTCCTAGACATTCATCAACAAGCATCATAATTTTATGGCTTGTCAACTAGACACCAAAACATGTCACTTCTAAGGCAGAATTTTCTGTCCTTTGTTCTTGTAGGCTCATGATCATTTCATAAGGCAAAAATACATTCACTACAATGTCAAGAGTTCCAGTGGTCTTTACTGAATCCAACACTACTTAAACATCCAAAGTTCAAGTCTCATCTGAGACTCAAGGCAATCTGTCCAATATGTACTCCTAAATAATATGAATCAAGTTATGTAATTCGAACATATAATGGCACAGAGTGAATATTTTTTATTTCAAAGGATAAGAATTAAAGTGTATCAAAGAATGAATGGATCAAATAAAAGAACAAAACAAAAAAAGCAGAGAAAACACCAAATATCTCAACTCCATGTTGGGACTCAGGATGGAATTATGTAAATTCTGGCAGAATGAGATAGCACTACCATTGCAGTTCTGATGCCATGGCACACACAACATTTCTCTAGAATTGACTTTTTCATCTCATGTATCATGGTTCTGGCATTTTCTTCATCTTAGAATCACCACTGAAACTTAGAGTTTACTTTCAAGGCTTTACAGAGTAGCTTGTTAGAGCCCTCTTGCCAGAAGTCAAACCTGCCATATGTTGCTTGGCCTTGTATATTCTCTGAAATCACAGGGCTTGACTCCATGATCATCATCAATATTGCATCTTTCATATCTACAAAACCAATATCATGCTGCCAAGTTCTTATGTCTGATGGCTCCTTGCACTACAGCTGAGCCAAATTCACTGTACTGATCCTGGGGAACTACTTTACCTTCAGTTCAGGCTCTTTTCTTTCGAGGAAATTTGCATTGTCATAGATTTGAACATTTGTTTGGTGTAGTCTTTTCCCAAGTGCATGTTTGCTATTGCCTAGTGCAGATCAGAATATTTCTCTTTAAATGTATAGCCTATTTTTCTCCACATCCTTTGGCTGCAAAGTTTAACTTGATTAAAAATCTTTTTTCTACTTAAAAATATGCATAATGCATTATTTCCATAAAATTTTACCCAATATTTTGATGATTTTCTCTGTAGACTAGGCAAAAGCTAATAAAAAAAAAACAGTAACATCACAGCCTAAATTCTCCTTTCCTTCCACTTGTTTTTCGATTCAATTTCACACAAGTTCTAAGGACACAGACAGAATGTAGCCAGATTCTTGCTCAAGATACCACAGAAATGGCTTATAGCTAAGTTTTTGGTAGAGTATTCTTCCTCTTCTGGGACTCTATTTTTTGTAGTTCTCTCAAAGTACTTGTCTCCCAATCTTCTACTAGAATGGCCCTTTTAAGCTTCCAGTATGCTATGGTTTTTCTAGCATGAAATATTCAATTCAATTCTAGGAAACTATGTTTTGTTTAAGTTCTTTTTTGTTTTGTTGTGATAAAATACTCTAATGAAAATCAACTTAAGGATAGGAGAGTTTATTTTTGGCTCATAATTCCATGATATAATCCATCATGGCAGAGAACATACCCAAGTGTTAACCTAATCTAGATAATTCCTCTCAGCTGTGCTTAGAGGATTTTCTCCTATGTTATTCCAGATAATATCAAGTTAAAAAACTAAAAGGAATTATCACAGGTACTAGCTGAAAATACTGGACATTCTTTGGTGATGGTATTTCTTTCTTCTCCTAATCACACTTTGCCTGTGATCATGGGTAGCCAATGACAGGGTAATTCCTCTCTCCTGAGATCATCTTTTATCGATTGCTAAGAAGATTTAAATATGGTACTTAATTGTCATTTACTTGCCCATTTGTTGAGGTATCATTTTTAAATTTTCTAAACATTTTAATTAAAAGTGATTTAAAAAAATCTTGCAAATAAAATAAACCTCACACACTAAAACTAACCCTATCTAAAGTGTATGACTATTGAGATATCTTTGAAGAGCATGCTCTACCCTGGCACTAGGCATCCCTATAAAATTGTCCACTCTAGTATCCCATTGTCACATCCTATGGGCTGGTTTCTAGCACTGAAAATCATGACCAGACAAGGGCAAGAGGAACAACCCATTCTCAACTTTGCTGGTTTATAGGCAGAAGAATAAGTAACTGCATTACTTATGTAGCATTAGTGTTTTAGAAATCAAAACACAACTGTATGATTATAAGAATTGTATTGAATCAAGAAGGCATTCCACAGCCATTTACCCTGTTTCTGACTCTCATATACTTTCTAAGAATTCTTCTGATATATTCTCTGCATCTAAGAGTGGTTTGTATACATGTCTTGTTTAGGACTGCATCCTCCACTGTCACTTATTCTCAGCATCTTGAACAGTCATGAATCTCCAAATTTACCACTGAACACCACAAAGAGATTTCTTTGATTAACTTTGAAGGTAACTTTGTCTATGGGTACTAACATAGAGATTTGGAAGACAGTTTGATGCTGTGTCCATTTAGACAAACAGTAATACATTTTCCAAGTGGTCCTACAGTCTCACCAGGTATAGGTGGTTAACCTGGTTTATAGTATAAAGCAAGAGTTCCCTTACATGGAGTGGGCCTCAAATGCAATCATAATGGGGTTCACAGCTACACAAGACCACTGATGATTGCCCCAAACCTATATAGCCTCTATAGCACCTTCTTTCCAGCACTTTCAATGATTCTATAAAAAAAGATATGTTTGTGTGTACATGTATATATGTGTATGCATGCATGTTTGAATATTATGTATTAATTACATATTTTAATGGATTTAACAAAATAATCCAGTATAAACATACAGAATGTCTTGGTCAAAATATAGAATGTCTCATTCAATTTCTCCTTCAAGTCTTCTCAACCTTTAATAATCACTATTCTATAATCAAATCAAGTTATATTGTTTCTACATGTGAGAGAGACAATGAAATACTTTTCTCTTATTGCTTAGTTTATTTCACTGACGTTGGTAATAAGTGATAATTTCCGCAAAATGAGGAAGTAAGCAAGCAAAGCAAGGAGGGAAAGACATAAAATTGGAAATAAACAAGGAGAGAGGAGAGGAAGGAAGAAAGGAAGGCAGACAAGCAAGAGAGCAAAAAGGAGGGATGTTGGGGGAAATAGGGCATAAGGAACTGTAATAGAGCAGACTGTGTCTACTGTTGCAGCTTCTTCCAAGGAGTGAACAGTTATAGTTGTCTTAGTCCATCTTCTGCTGTTCTAGTAGAGATCCCAGACTAAGTAGCTTACAAGGAAAAGAGATTTCCTGTACTACATTCCATAGGTGAGAAAGCATAAGAACATTGTCTTAGTGTCTGGAAGACATCTTCATGCTACATGAAAATAACACATGGACATGTGGAAGACAGGGAAAACCACTCCACTCATGCTTGTGTCTTTGCCTTTCCACATGGAAAAAATGGAAATGCTCATATTTATGGAGTATAATGTGAAGTTTTGACACATGCATTCATAGTATAATATCAAATCAGAATAAATATAAGCATTTCACAAATATTTATCATTTTTTATGTTGAAACTTAAATTTTTTTTTTTGGATTACACACACACTATCTATATCTATATCTATATCTATATCTATATCTATATCTATATCTATATAATCATTATCACCCAACCATGCAATATAACACTTTAAAATTATCTTCTGTCATAATATGTAAGTTCATACCTACTGGCCAAACTATCCCTCCCAGGGATCAATTCCCTGGATAACTCCATTCTTTCCCAGAAAATGTCATCAATCTATTCATGAAGGTGGAATCCTCATGACCCATTCTCCTTTTATATGTCCTGCCTCTCAGTGTGGTTTCAAATTACATCAATCATCTTCTTTGATAGTCATTGTTAAATTCCCATCCCTTTGTACAAATCCTCAGATCTTTATCCTTGAAAATGAGAGCCCTTGGTGAGCTGCTGCTGTAAGTGGCCAGTTATGTTTACCACCAGTATGAAAGCACTGAGCAACTTCACAGTAAATCATCACTCCAGACTTCCACACTCCATGTGGCCTCTATTATGTAACAGCGAGTCTGTCTCCTCACAAAAATCAGACTCAATTACCACTGTCAGTAATCCCTGTCTTTCTCTGCTGGATTGTTGACATGGTTGCCCAGGATGTGAATAATGTTTTCTCTTTAATATCATTCTGCTTTGCGTATCTCTACACTTTTATGCTATGTTTTTGTAGTTTAACTGTATGTGGATAATTTTATTTCATTTCTTTTATTTCCAGGGATTTAAGAAGTGTCCTCCATGTCACCCTTAAGTGCAAACTGTGCTTTAATATTGCTGGAGATTAGTGTGCATACGAAAGGGCTGGCAGGCCTTAATTCTGAAGGGTAATTCAAAAGCAATTTGTGAAGGAATTTACAGTTTATGCAGGAGACGATGGGATGTCCTTGAGGTATTGTTAAGTAACAGATCTGTGGGCCCAGAAAGCTAATTAAAATGCCTGTGTGGACTGAAAGGAAGAGGAAGATGAAGACTTTGAAAGGACCTGCGTGATCCAGCCAAACACCTGCAGTAGAGCATCAACTGTTGGATTAAGAGGGGCCAGGCCAAGCTGAGAAGTACAAGTCTGGGAAGAGATGCTCAATGCTGGAAACAGTTTTCATAGTGGGGAGAGTACTGATTGAATTAGGGTTGCTCAGATCTCTGAGATTGGATCTCTAACATCTTGACAGTTGCTGTGCTTCTCATCCATCAATTATTCTCTCTCTCACTCCTCCCTGACTTTTTGTCCTACATGTTCAGAGAAACCAGATGAAGATCACTGAGGTTCTTCAGATGACCCCACTCTTGGGGTTCAAGTCTTTAGATTCAACCAACCATGAATCAAAATTATATGAAGAAATATTGAATCTGTACTGAGTATGTCTAGACTTTTTATTTATTGTCTTAAGTCTTCAAATAATATAATGTGAAACCTATTTACAGAGCATTTATACTGCAATAGATATGATAAATAAGACAGAGATAACTTGAAGGACGTGAGAAGGTGTGTGAGTTTCTATGGAAATACATTATTTTATTTTACTTTTTAAGTTATTTTTTGTTTTATGTTTACTGTATGTGTACGGGCATTTTGCCAACATGTATGTCTTTGCAACACATTCATTTCTGGTTCCCACAGAGGCCAAAGAATGGCATCAGCTCCTCTGGGACTGCAATTATAGATAGTTAATAATTACAGATAGCCATGTAGATGCTGGGAAACAAACCCAGGACCTGTAGGAGCACAGCCAGTGCTTTTAAACACTGAGCCATCTCTCCAGCCCTCACTATACCATTTTTCTTAAGGATTTGAGCATGTCTAGACTTCGGTACCTATGCAGGTCCTGGAGTCCATCTTCTGTGGACACCAAGAGATAATTTTACTAATGAAATCTATAGAACCTTGGTGAGGTGTTTAATCCACCAGCTGCTTTATGTAGTTTCTCATTTGAACTGTTCTCAGTTTCATTACAAGTGTCACTTCCTTTTTCTCTTGACCCCTGGGATCTTTCAGTCTTTGTATTTCTCCTGACTCTGGCTTCCTTCTAACTATTTTAGCTGATCAGGATTCCTCTACTTGAAATATAAGTACAAGAATGCACCAAGTATCCAGTCTTGGCCACTTTCCCATTTTCGTCTACACTTTATCCCTGTATAATTTTATACCTAGATGATATCCCTAGATAATACCTTGGGTTTAAGTGCTCTTTACATGCTGATGGCTAATAAATTCTTTGTGCATTTGTTGCTCTTTTTCTTTCTTCTCACTTTGTTTTTTATTTTATTCTTCTTTTCTGGAATTATAGGATTAGACACTGTGAAATACACACAAAGGATTTAATTTGAATTAAAAAAAATCAAAACAGCGTTCTGACAAGAGACAAGAGGGAAGAGAAATTGCATTTATGCTGAGTAAATCAGCAGCAGCATCCCTAATGGGTTCATTATAGGAAGCCTCTTATCTCAAAACAACAAAAAGGTTTGGATTGTCTTACAGAGGAAAAATAAACTCTGTTGGAAATATGGACTATATCTCACAGAAACTATAATCAAGTTATAGCAAAAGCCTGGTGAAACTGAGCCAAGTAAATACAGCTATCACCCTTGACCTGTACTCTCCATTCCATGGGGTGGTGAAAGAAACCTTCTTTCGCTGATTTTTCCTCTTGTATCACTCTTAAGATTCAGATAGGTTAGCTTTCTGGTGGGACTCAGATCACATGGCAAGTATCAGAGGAGTATCTAACTTCCTTTCAGATTGTATAGGAAACATGGTTGAATTCTTTCAAATAAGCACATGGGTATGACCATCATAAAATCAAATATTCCATCGACGCAGATTCAGAAGAGCCACGCTTTAGAATACAATGAAGATAGAAGTGTCTTTGTTAGTCTGGACTCTCATTTGTAGCTCTGTGTCTTTGTGTCTGCAACAGACCACTCTTGCTCACTTCTCTATAAAGTTAGGTTATGGTTTACACAAGTTTTCTCATAGATCCTAGTCCTAAGATTCTATGCAACATCTTTTTTTTTTTTATTAAGAAAACTTTTAATCCCTTTACATACCAATCACAGATCTTTCTCTTCCCTCATCCCAACCCTCCATCCTTCTCCTCCCCCCAACCCATCCTTTATTCCCTCCTATGAGTCTAGTACATTCAGTAGAGGCAGGTCCAACCCCTTCCCCCTGCCTCAAGCCTTTTTGAGGTGTCCCACCATAAGTAGTAATCTTCAAAAGGCTGGCTCATACACCAGGGATGGATCCTAATCCTACTGCCAGGGGACCCCTTAAGCAGAGATCCATAGCCAAACACCAGTCCAAGCTCCAGGAGTCCAGTCAAAGAAAGAAAAGAGAGATTCTATGAGCAAGGTGTATCAAGATCATGATGGGGAAACCTACAGAGACAAGCAAACCAAACTAGTGGGAACTCATGAAATTTAAACCAACACCTGTGCAGCCTCCACAGGACTGGACTAGGCCCTCTATGCAACAACACCTTACAGCTGAAGAAACGAAGCTGGAATCCAATTTGTGCCCAAGGTTGTAGGACTTTATAAGTTATGACCCATCTTCAAGTCCATATTGGGTTAGGCCTGCTAGGATAACTTCACTTGGCATTAGTAAGGTAGATGAACATAATGAGAAGCAGCAAAGGTTATGTACTCACTGGGCAGATGAACTGAAGTGAAACGCAGAGAGACAAGATGCCAACACTGTGGGGATATGTCTCCCATTAGAGAAAGGGGAAATAGTAGTGCTCGGGGAGCCAGACTTTCCTCTTAGCAAACAGTTAAGCAGAAACAAGGAAAATATCACCATGTGAAAGGCATATGTCAAGTCAACTCAGAAATCAGCTGGAGGTAGCAGGCTAAGTACAATTAAGGTCTCTGTCCCACAGAGACATCTTCAGAGCCAGGGGGCTCTGTGATGACCAGCACAGACTACAAATGATGTGTGCCGTGTGCCTGTATTCTCAAAACACCATCACATGCCTCAGGCTAACGCACCAAGAAGTTTGAAGTTGAAACACAAAATATGTTTTTAATAATAAGTGTTGCAAAAATAAAACAAGTTAATGAGCTAAAATTTGTTTTTAGTCCTTGATGATTTCATAGTAAATATACTATGTTTATATTACCTGAGGGTATTATCACTCATCTGGCTAATGGACAAATGAAGTAGAATTAGATTGGGTTTATTGGGATATTATTGATACTTTACAGAATAATGGAAACTGACAATCAGAGGGGAAATCTTTTTCTCCTGATACCAGTTGCTTAATTTAGTGTTCAGTTCAGGACATGATGAGCACTATCAGAGTTATCTAATTGATGGCATTTCAAAACATGATCTATTACCCATAACCTCAGTTTTCTGTGAAAACATTTACTTGATTTGGAACTGGACCAGACTGATGTACAAATGTGTCTATGAACATATTTGGATATGTGTGTACATATATGCATATATAAATGTATATGTATGTGTGACTATGTATATAGTTTGTTTTTTATATGTGTATGCTTGTGTATTTGTATATGTGTATGTCTATATGCTTGTATATTTGTGTGTGTGTTTGTGTGTATGTATGTGTATGATTATGTGTGTATATATGCATGCACGTGAATGTATGTGGTATATGTGCAGTGTGTGCATGGTATTTATGTGTGTTTGTATATATGTATTTGTATATATATGAATATGAAGAAGTGGTGCATATGCAGTATGTGTAAGTATGTGTAATGTTTGTGTGTGTATGCATCTGTGTTTGTATGTGTGTGTGTGGATTTGTATATGTGTTTATGTGTCAGTATGTGTGTGCATATGTATGTATGTATATATGTGATATATGTGTGTATGTGTATATATGTGTATCTGTTATTGTCTATCATATAAAATTCAAGTATCAGGAAAGAAATAGATGTTTTTTGTGTGACAAAATTATGTTTTATGATTGGAGTAAGGCAGCGGCAATTCGAAGAAATGTGTTGATTAAATAAGCAAAGTGAACTGGAAGATGAAAAGAAGTCTTTGTGATACATTGACCTTACTGTGATGGGAGGTAAAGATTCAGAAAACCACTTGTGTGAACTCTAATCACTAATGTGGAATATTACAATGTGTTATGTTTATGTTTGTTTGTGCTCTGGAACATTTGTTTAATGATGCAAAGGTGTGTTGCATTCTTTTATGTCACATTTGTTTAACTCTGTGAAGCTGCATTACTGTGCCTGTCTAAAACACCTAATTGGTCCAATAAAGAGCTGAACAGCAAATATCTAGGCAGGAGAAACAGCTAATATTCTAGGCAGGATAGGCAGGGCTGGCAAGTAGAGATAATAAATAGGAGAAGATATCTGGAAAGAGAAGATTGAGCAAAGAGAATGCCCGGCAGTGGTGTGGTGGCACATGCCTTTAATCCTAGCACTCAGGAGGCAGAGCTAGGCAGATCTCTGTGAGTTTGAGGCCAACCTGGTCTACAGGCACCAAAACTATACAGAGAAACCCTGTCTTGCAAAACGAGAGAGAGAGAGAGAGAGAGAGAGAGAGAGAGAGAGAGAGAGAGAGAGAGAGAGAAAGGAGGGAAGGACACCAGAGCCAGGCATCCAGCTACATAGCAAGCTGTGGAGTAAGAAGTAAAGAAAAGATATATAAAGATAGAAAAAGTAAAAACCCCAGAAGCAAAAGATACATGGGATAATTTAAGAAAAGCATACCAGAAACAAGCCAAGCTAAGACAGGGAATTCATAAGAAAGAATAAGCTTTTTTGTGACTATTTGGGAGCTGGGTGGTGGGCCCCCCAAAGAATTAAAAAAATCAACTACAAATCATGATACTGGGTTGGAAAAGAGTAATGGGTGGAAGTGTGCCAAGGCACTGTGAGAAGGTTGTGAAAGGGATGTCCCCAAGGTAAGGCATCTTGAGCTTAAGGTGAGGGAGGAACTTGTCAGAGCAAGCAGTCAATGTGGCTTCTTTACAGAACTAGTCATTCTGTGAGGAAAAACTGATTTTAACATAACAATGCTAAAAGAGAGCAATGCTAACCTTTTGTATTTGTATTAAGTAGGTAATTTCAGGCACCAGCAACTTTTACTGCTCTACTCTTAACTACATTCTCAGCCATATATCTTGCCAGGATCAGGATTTGTTGTATTATTCACACATACTGCAGCAAGGAATACACTGTCCATATACATTTTTTGAGTAATGAGATGATTAAAAAGGAGGAAAAGGAACTGTGGAACAGGGAAATATTGTACTATGTAGAACACATGGATGAACTGAGAAGTCCCTTTGTCTCTCTAGATGATATTGAGTAAAGCATGCAGCCTCTCTGTCATTTATTTTCATATTTAAGTATGATTTCCACCAAGGTTAAGTGGAACAGTACCTACAAGTCTCTTGAAATAGCATCAGATAAATATTAGTTTCTCAAATCTTAGGGAATTGTTGGGCAGGTGTTTGCAGCATAACCACTATTTACTACATTTCATGGCTGAATATCTTTAAGTAACTTTGTAGTAAGTGAAATATATTCTAGCCATTGGACTGTATTTAAATAGCTTAAGATCTGCTGGGCAGTGGTGGCCCACACCTTTAATCCCAGCAGTTGGGAGGCAGGGGCAGGCGGATCTCTGTGAGTTCAAGGCCAGCCTGGGCTATACAGTGAGTTCCAGGAAAGGCTCCAAAGCTACACAGAAAAACCCTGTCTCAAAAAACAAAACAAAAAAGCATAATATCTCTATATTAAAACAGGAAATCTATGGGAAACAGCTTAGATGATGTTATCTAGCAACTCAATTTTGGAAGTTATAGTTACTTCATAAGCTTATTCTGTTGACTAATTCAGAATTACATTGAAATTAGCCCACAGGAATAAATGGTTGCCAATTTTATACACTTCTTTATGTTCTGTGAAAATAAGTTAAAAAAAATAAGATGAATTAGCAAGAGTGGTATGACCAACCAGATCTGGAAGTATTGCATGGTTTTAAGTTGTGGTGAAGAAACATAATGGGAAACAAGGTGCTGGCATACTGATTTAGGTCCTTTTAGAATCACAAAATATTCTGCAAGCTTTTAAAAATCCTTAAATGATGATTGAAATGATGCCATAGTCATTTAGTTTGTGCTTTTCTTTCTATGTGAGTAAAATAAAATCTTAATTAAATTTTAGTTACTGTTATCATTAGATTAGATTGATAAATATAAATAAATAGTATGTTTGCATTTCTTCAATGTTTTTAATCTGAATATTCTCAACTTAATTATTGGAAAGAGAGAGAGAGACAGAGAGAGAGAAAGAGAGAGAGAGAGAGAGAGAGAGAGAGAGGAAAATATTTTTGGATTGACAAATACTACACTATCTTGTCAATTCAGGCCTAAAAGAGCCTGCAGAAACTGAAAGCTTTTTAACTCTCCCATGAAGATGATACTTGTCAATATAATCAGAATGCTCTTTTAAACAATTAAAAGATAAGAAACTCAGGACCAAATTACCCAAGATACAACATCTTGTTATTCCATGTGCCTCTTAACATAAACCTACGTATTGCTCTGAAGAAACAGTGTGCAAACAGAAACAAGGAGGAGATTGCTGAATACATTAAACTTTTTGCCTAGAGAGCAAAGGAAGCCAAAGGCAAATGCCAGGCAGAGATTACCAAGAGAGGTAGGCTGTCCTAACAGAGAGCTGCTACTTCTGAGTCCTGAAAGTGGTGGTGGAGCACACCTTCATTCTGAGCTCTTGGGAAGCAGAGGCAGGTGGATTTCTTTGAGTTCAAGGTCAGCCTGATCTGCAGAATGAGCTTCAGGACAGCCAAGGCTAAATGGAGAAACCCTGTCTCAACAAACAAAATAAAACAAAAGTGTTTGATAGTAACAAATAAATAATCAGACCTTGAAAAAATAATAATAGAATTTGGTGAATTTATGTATAAGTGTATCACACATCTCAGAAAATTTGATAAAAATTAAAAACTTACCCTGAGGAAAAATGAAGGTGTCCATTTGAACACAGCATAAAGGGTTCTGGAGCTAGGATTACAAAATTATATGTTGTGAATTTATCAAATCCTTATATGTATTAGTCAGAAAATTCTAGAGACAAATCTAATAATTTTCATTAAATCAAGGAAAAATCATGTACATTAAGTAATGATTAGGTAACTTTTCACAAGATTGTGTGTGTACATGTATATCCTGTAAAAAGAAACCATACTGGGCACTATTAAAAACAGATATGTGTATGAGGTTGCGTCTCCTAGAAATGTTGGAGATGCTACCCATGAAGTCTCATCAACATAACTCCTTAAAAATGACGTGAACAAGATTCTGGCCATTACAAACAATGCTGATATGAACATAGCTGAGCAAATGCCCTTGTGGTATGATTGAGCATTCCTTGGGTACATGCCCAAGAGTGCTACAGCAGGGTCTTGGAGGAAATTGATTCCCAGCTTTCTAAGGAAGTGCCATATTGATTTCCAAAGTGGCTGTACAAGCTTGCATTCCCACCAGCAGTAGAGGAGAGTTCCCCTCAATAGACATATATTAATATGAAAGGGAGAAGATTCAGGAGACTCAACCCTAGACAGGAAACTGATAGGGAATGCCGAGAGTTGTAGATATGTCATCCCTCAAAATACGTACATACCAGTAGCATCATATGGACTAAAGAGGGGAATATATATTCAATAACATATATTTAATAATTAAGGAAAAAGAAGCTATGAATTTTAAAGAGAACAATGGGACTGCACTGTGGTAAGCACTGAATTTGTGCATGAGATTTGAAAGTGCTCCCTTACACTTAACACTCTCAACCAAGGCAGATAGTCAATATATGTATATCTATGTTTATACATCACAGGAAAGAAACCATGAGAATTATACCGTTCATCTAGGAAGAACTCAAGGATGCTTACCAATTCACAGTTGCAGAGTAAACTCCTTATAAACATATCACAAACTTCATTTTCTCAGTATTGGTTGACTGGCAGTTGAACAAGTGCTGAAAATATTTTTATTTTATTTATCAAGAATTGCATGAGAAAACAGCCAA
The DNA here is from genome assembly GCF_903995425.1 of Onychomys torridus. Lineage (NCBI taxonomy): Eukaryota > Metazoa > Chordata > Mammalia > Rodentia > Cricetidae > Onychomys > Onychomys torridus. The sequence goes on from NC_050445.1 coordinate 43,114,692, forward strand.
TGTCATTAGTAGACTGTGAGGTATTCCTATAGTGTGTCAAGATGTATGAGACAGTCCTTATGTTACAACAAGTACTTAAATATTAGCAAGCTGAATTTGACAACATTGGCAGGGTTTTTAAGATGGCTAGTAGTGATGCTGAGAAAGAGAAAGTGTGCTCATTTTCAACAGAGCCTGATAGCATTTGATACATAGGTCATGTTGACAATTGAACCAGGTTCCTTACAGGAGACAAATCTGTCAAAAAAAAAAAAATCAAATAGTCTGTACTTGCATCACACAGTCATAGAAATGACTGAAACTTTTTCAGTGATATTAAAATCATATTTTTCAGGAGGAGTTAACAATAACATTTTTAGTAAATTACCCATAGTGAATTTTGTGTGATATTAATTTGTTTGAATATGCATTTGATAGAACGTTAGTGATGAACTGTAGTCAATATGGTATTAATTGATACATGGTGTCCTAAAAATGATTAAATTTCTTACTAGATAAAATGCCCTAAGTTGTACTGAGGAACCAAGTTGGTTAGATGAGAGGGACTCAGACTTGGACCCTTACCATGAGCTTCTAGTCCTAAAGATGCACAGCCATCAGCACAAGGAAAGGTGCTGGATGTGGAGTTTTCTAAGCCTTTTCTCTTGTCTCTCGTAAAGCTCTTCTCTTAACATGTCTCCCCATGACTTCATTTGCTGAACTGATTGGAGAGGAAATTTGCCATGGAGGTGAAGGTGGAAGAAAAGCCACTTTATCTTACACATGAGTGATTTTCTAGATTGCTTTGCTATGATGAAGTTGACAGAACTCTATGTTTCATCAGTTACCCAGAAAGTCTGAACAGAAACTTCTGACAAGGAAGCTACTTACTCCAGGATTGCCTCAATTACTCTTGGAATCAGAGCACTTTTCCCACCCCCAGTCAAAATCCTAAAGCCTCTTACTTAATAGTATTCATTTCCACCACTCATCTTGTAAAGCAAAAGAATAATTTAGGTGATTAATTTAGATGAGAAGTATCTAAGATTTCTCAGGAATTTATCACATATAAAAAAATGACTACTATACTTCTTGGGACTGGAACTTTAGAAAACAATTTATCACTCGATCTAAGATGTTGTAGACCCCCTATGGTATTTTTATCTTAGGATGATTTAGAAACACCTTAGGAATGATATCAACAAACTAATCTGTAAGCTTCAGGTTCTTAAAGTAAGAGCAAAGATGTACAGGTGTCTAAACCAAATGATAATTCTTTGTTCCTACACCTGGAGATTATTAATAGGCATCACCTAGCTGTTATTAGTACATAATTTTAAAATAGGAATACAAATTGCTGGGTTTAGTAGGTCCCCTGCACAAGCCAACAGGGGATATTAGCGAACAGGGTTTTATTAAATACAAATTCTTAGTGCCTATCCAGTGGAGGGTAAAATTGATGTGATTCAAGGATTAATTAAGCCATTCTGAAGTTCTTTTTCAGTTGCCAAATATAGAAAAAAAATCAACCTAATCATAGACAAGCACTTTGAGCAATAGAATTATGGCATACTAAATCTCCCATCTCACTTAACATCCAACTACCACCTATCAACTATCAACAGGTGCCTTGAATGATAGGTTCTGTTCTAAGCACAGTGCTCTATTTTTAATGAACTGAATTAGGTATCTTTGAGAAATTTTGGAATATTTTTTTATTCAGTTCATGGATGGAGCTTCCTTAAATTTTATGTTGGATCGTACTTCCTAGAGCATTTTAGAGCTTATTCTAAGTTTTGGGAATGTCTGAAATTAGATGTCATAAATGTGTAGTACAGCATAAGAAATACACATAGCCTCTTTAGAATCACAGATCTGACCATAATTTAAATTAGGTGAGAGGCTAGGGACTGAGACAAGTAGTGAGCAGTCTTGATTCCAGAATGTAAAAAGTGAGATGACCATATCCTATCACCAATAATACCAATGATAAAATAATTTACATATATGATCCTAGGAGTTAATATTTCTTCTGCTCATTTAGTGGGATGGAGTTTTACACAAATTAAGGAATTGCTCATATTACTTGGCATTTAAATGGCAGTGTCTAGATTCCTAACCACTGTCTTGTCCTCAGCTGGCCACTTGCTGAAAGGAGCTTTTCAGAAGCAGGCTGAAAGACACATATTGGAAGACCATATGAAGATACTCTAACAGGGTTCACTGCAAGGAGACCTACTGTTGAGAAGCATAGATATGAAATGTTCCCTATTGAAAGTAACTGTTCTTGGGAAACCTTCAAAATCTATTACAAATCCTCTAATATTTGTATTCAAAGTGTGTTCTTTGGAGAAATTTAATGTCTAGTATAAATTTACTGGAATTTAAAGGGCACACCCAAGTTCCATTAATCTGCATTACAACAGGGTTTCTTAACTTGCACAAAAATTTCAGATAATTCACACACAAATTGAATTTTGTGGAGTGAGCTTCACAGTCAATCAGAGAGCAATTGGTTACCCTCTTACAGTTGTACCTCTATTGTACATGTGGCTACATCTTCTCTGGAAGGCTGCTGTTATAGTTTGCAAAGTTTACTGCTAGACAAAACCATCGATGTCTTTTCTTTCCTATCAGCCTGAATAACTCCTTCCAGCAGTTTGAAAGCTCTCAATCAAGGAAGAGATTTCCAGTAAAATTCTCATTTGAGTCTTCCATATTTTGTGACTATGTCGTGTGATATCTTTACAAAAGGTTGTGTCATCTAGTTTGGGTCGATAACTAAGAAAGACAAAAGCCTATTTTGTTATGGTTGCCTACAGGGCCTCCACAACCAACAACTTCAGTTGCAGATTCCCATACCTGGATATGGGATTCTTAGTATTCTGCTGCTTTTGAAGCCAGTATTTTCTGGTCATAGTAGACATTATCCTTAAAATTCTTATTTTGTTTTGTTGTAATTTCTCAATTAGATTAGACAATTTCTGTATAGCATTTTCTCACCTACTTCTTTCATGTGTCCCTTATCCTTGCCACTTCCCAAACTCCCTCTCCAATTAACTCTTTGAAGCCACTCAAATATTTTAATTTTTTCTTCACCCACTTAGATTATTGTTCCAACAGGTAAAGTGCATTTAGCAGGTATAACATAAATCCAATCCTTTTTATAAAATATTTGGATAGCTTGCTGCATCTCTCTCAGAAAATAGAGGTGGAGTTAACCTCTGTGCGTTTGACCTAAAGATTGGAAAGTTACTAAAGGAAGATGCTATAACTTGGATAAAGAGTAGTTATAATTAAGTTTAGCATTCTAAAAGGGCTAGCCTAACATAGTCTAGATTAATCTGTAATAACTCTGAAATTTTAATCATGAACTACTATACATTTTTAGTCTTTTGTTTGATTAATTTTTGGACTAAGGGTATATGCAAGAGCTTCAAACATGTTAGTGAAGTGCTCTACTGATCTGTATGACCCCACCTTAACCTGCAGAGTCTTAAGAAAAGAAAATATATTAGGCATTCTCTAGGTAAAACAGTTCCTTAACAGCTTTGACTCTGTCCTTGACTGCAGTGAAGAGAGGACTAGGTATTTTGGGTGTTATTTTGTTTCTAAAAAAGAATTGTGAAAAGTGGATATTCATAAACAATAGGAGTTTATTACATTCACAGTTCTGGAAGCTAAGGTGCAACGCAGCAACCTCCAATAAAGGCCTTGGTGTCTCATGCATCAATGCATGGTAGAAGGGCAAACAAGCAGGTATGATACAGGAGGAGCTACTGCAATTCATCCTTTTTATCATGTACCCTTTTATAGCTGGCATGAATCCATTTACAAACTGAGAATATTCATGGCTTTATTGCCTCTTGAAAGTTCTTCTTCTAACTATTTTAGATATAGAAATGAAATTTCAACATGAGATTTGGAGGGCACATTCAAAACACAGCATGGAGAAAGACATTTATTTATTTGTTTGTTTGTTTGTTTATTTATTTTTTATTTTTTATTTCTAGGGCACAGTATCAAAGTGTTTGAGCTTCTGAATTGAAGAGAGTAGCGTACAGTCTTTCCAGAAGAACCTGCTCCCACCTCTAGGTCTTACTCTACCACTGGAAGATTGAAACTACTGACTGAGTTCCTCATTCATCACTTGTACCCATGGGCCTGGAGTTGTGACAAATGTCTCATTTCTTCTAGTCCTATTTGGCTTTAGACCTTCAGTGCTAAAGCCATGAAGTCTGACAATGAGTCAGCTATCGTCTTTTGTGACAAATTTTGTAGTACATATGCACATTTCCTTCCTTCCTTCTTTCTTTCTTTCTTTCTTTCTTTCTTTCTTTCTTTCTTTCTTTCTTTCTTTGTGTGTGTTTATGTGTGTGTGTGTGTGTGAAAGAGAGAGAGAGAGAGAGAGAGAGAGAGAGAGAGAGAGAGAGACAGAGACAGAGACAGAGACAGAGACAGACAACATGTGCACAAGTATATGATCATGGCACAGGTACCATCCCATGTATATGCAGTCACAGGAGAGTATGCAGCTTGACAGTAGGGTCCCTTCTTCAATCATCAAACTTGAATCATCAGTATGGGTATCATTGCCTTTTCCTGCTAAGCCACCTCCTCAGTCCACCTTTTTTTTCTCATATAAACCAAGAGATTCTTACGTTATCTAATGTTTGATGCAGTCAAATGCAGAACTATTTATTAACTCCAGAAGGATCCACCTTTTCCACCCCACAGTCTTTTGAAAGAAAATATTTATTTATTTTGATTGTATGTGCATGGGTATTTTGACTTCAAATGTGTGCACCACAAGTACCTGTGGAGGCTAAAAGACTATATTGGTTCCCCCTGGCAATGAAGTTACAGGCACTTGTGAGAAGCCATGTGGGTTCTGGGACTTAACCTGGGTACTCTAGAAGAGCAACAAATGCTTGCAGCTGATGAAACAGTTCTATAGCCCCATCCACAAAGATTATTAGACCAATCAATCCATGAATAGTACACATGAAAGGGGAAATTTAAAAATATTTTTAGATTGAATGGATAAATAACTCTTTGCCAAATTACCACAAAACTAAAAAGCTTAGTTTTCCTGTAAACAATGCTGTTTGTTATAGTTTTCACACTGTTGTTTGAATTGAGTTTGTATTTGTTAGCTTAAGTGCTTTTCATTGACTTCTGCTGCAATCATGACTTCTCTGGTGTCCTCCAATATCACTGAAAAGTAATTTCTTACTCTTGTCTAAATTTTATTTTATATTATTGACATTAATAACTGTCTTTTTCTTGTTTAAATTTTGTGTTTTTCTAATACATAAAATGTGAAGAATACAGATACAATGGGGTAGCCTCCAATACACGGATATACTGTAAAATATTGAAAGCAGGTTCATCATAACTGTGCTTTCAAACACTGGCCATTTCTTTGTATTGAAAACTACCAGGATCTTTCTCTAGCTTTAATGACATATACATTGTAGTTATTGCCTGCTTATATAGTCTCATGATGGAAATTATTAGCCAATGTGAATTGTATTCTTAGTGAGTAGATCTGAATGCTTTGTACCTCATTATACCAATGGAAAACTTAGTGTCTTGATTTACATAATATTGACCCTCATAAAAAATAAATAAAAATAAACTGATGTGCTTGTGAAAATACAAGATCTTTTACTGTATTTAAAATAATTTTTCATATAATATATGCAATATGGGCTAGAGAATTGGCTCAAGGTTTAAAAGCACTGTCTGCTCTTCCAGAGGTCCTGAGTTCAATTCCCAGCCACCACATGGTAGCTCACAACCATCTGTAATGATATTTGATGCCCTCTTCTGGCATGTAGGCATGCAGGCAGGCAGAGCACTGTATACACAATAAATAAATAAATCTTTAAAAAACAAAATAATAATATATGCAATATATCTGATTATAGCTTCTCTCCTTCTACTCCTTCAATTCCTCACCACCACCACCACCACTCCAATCTGGATCATCCCCTGTAGCTAGAGTTTTCCTGCCTGGCCCACAGTCAGGACAAATCTCTCACCCACCAGGCCCATAGACGCTCAGAACCAACCAAGTAAACACACAGAAAATTACATTGTTTAGAAACTGTATGGCCATGGCAGGCTTTTTGTTATCTACTTCTTCTATCTTAAATTAACCCATTTCTCTTAATCTATACTTTGCCATGTGGCTCATGGCTTACCATTACCTTACATCTTTCTTGTCATGGTCGTGGCTGGCAGTGTCTCCGCCCCAGCCTTTCACTTCCCAGAATTCTCTTCTCTCTTGTCCCGCCTATACTTCCTGCCTGGCCACTGGCCAATTAGAATTTTATTTACACAGAGCGATATCAACAGCACTTCCCCTTTTCTTTTTTTTTTCTTTTTTTTTTTAGGGAAGGTTTTAACGTTTACATAGTAAAATTACATATAACAAAACAATTATCAAGCAAGAATTACAGTTACAATATTAAAGAAGATATCTATCTTATAATTGTGAGTCCAAGGTTTTGTATCTAATTTATCTTTTATCATAACTGAGAAAATTATAGCTATCTAGTCTTCAACCACATCAAAGACCTCAGAAGAATATAATATTACCTGAGAACCAGGAGAAGGATGCAAGCAACTTTCGGGAGTCTTGCAGGGTAGACAGAGACAGCTGGCAGCCTGGACTGTCACCTAATATTCCTTTGTAAAGTTAAGGCATTTGTCTTCAGCCCACAGGGCTAGAGTCTCTTGGCCACTTCTCTCAGTGTCCTGTAGAATGTCTGACAATTTCCTCTGCAAAGCAGGAACCTGAAGGACCATTTTGCCAAGCAAAGTTTAGTGGTCACCTTTCTATGGGTCTTGCATGTCCAGTCAAGCAGTCCTGCATGTCGATCAAGCAGTCCAGGCAAGAACAGTTTCTTGCCCAAATGGCTATTTTTGCCAAGGTGAAGATAAGATATGAAGTGTCTTCAATGCCCATCCTCTTCTCTGAAGAAAATTGGTGTTGCCAAGAGCAGACATGTCTCACTGTCCAGAAAATCTAAATTTTAAAAATATTTTAAATGCCATATTCTGTAGGTCTTTGAAGTACTTGAAGACTACCTATCTATCTGAAATATCTCTACATATACCTAGAAGACTTAACTAACATGGCTATGAGTATGATTATCATAGATGACTAATTATTATTCTATTTTAAATTATCCATTACAATCTTAAATGAGCTATATAAACATAATACCTTAAACAAGAGTAGAAATGTACACATAGTATAACAAAATTAACTTTAAGTTTGTATCAATAGACTAAAATCTACACCAATGTAAGACATTTTAAACAAGTTGTTGTTCTTTAAAAGTAAGTTCTTTAATCTACCCTTTTATCCTATTATATCTATACCATATGCCCTTTTCTTCTTTAGAAAGAGATCACATTTATAATCATCCCAATTTAAATAAAAATATTATTTTTCTCTGTCCCACACCAGAGGGCTCTTCTGATTTGGGACACAAGAATCTCTTAACCTTTTCTTTTTACAATATGCCTGGGTTTAGGGAAGGAGTGAGCCAATTCCATTTCCAAAGCAAGCTTGATAATTTTGGGAATTTGGGCACAGTTTCTCTTATTACTTCCTGCTGGAAGTGGGCTCTGTATCTTATGGGGACACAAAGAAAATTTTAGGATTATGGAGTAGTCCATGAGGGTAAACTTCTGAGCCAGTTGCCTTGAAACTATTCTGGATGTTGGATCATCTGGGCCATGGTGCCATTGGAGACCTTTCAGGTGGTCTTGGCTGATCAAAACTGATGTATCTTCATCTGGAACAAATCCACAGCCTCTGGCTTTCTGTGGAAACAAAAGCAGAGACTCTTCCAAAGCAACATATCCTTATATCCAAATTTTGAAGTCAAGGTACCTTTAAAATTTACGTGTTTGTTTAACTCAACAGCTTTTACAATCAAATCTTTTTCTGTAGTTAAAAATCCCAAAGGTGACATAAACCAGATTCTTTGTGTAATATCCATCTTTGTAAAACGCCTCTGTGGCTGCTGGCTCTGCCCACTTTACCTTCCCTACATGGTGGTGGTACAGTTACGGCCAGCTCTGGGGTCTGGAGCCATGTGTACCATCAACTATCAGAAGCAGTTCTATTAAAACAGTGCATATCCCAGAAACTTCTTTGTTTTTTAACTAGCAAAGGCTAAATCCACCATGCAGCAGAGTAAGGTGCTGCTTGTAGACTCCTCATTCCTGCCACACTGCAGGTCAGATGCACAAGCCAGGAACCTGCCATAATAGCTTAAACTGGCAGGCTGCTGCTAACTTGAGAGAGACAACTAAGAAGCTGTTTTTAGCTCCATTTTAGAATCTTTTTTCTCAGGTTTTAGGTGGAAACTCTTGCCAACACGTTGGGCACCATTTGTAGTTGGAGACCTTCTCTCCAGCCCCCGCCAAGCCCTGTTAGTCCAACAACCCACTTGTAAAATACACACACAGACATTTATATTATTTAAATTGCTTGGCCATTAGCTCAGGCCTACCATTGTCTAGATCTTACTCTTATATTTAGCCCATTTCTATTAATCTATACTTTGCTATGTGGCTCATGGCTTACCATTACCTTACATCTTACTTGTCATGGTCGCAGCTGGTAGAATCTCCACCCCAGCCTTTCACCTCCCATAATTCTCTTCTCTCTTGTCCCGCCTATACTTCCTGCCTAGCCACTGGCCAATAAGAATTTTATTTACACAGAGCAATATCCACAGCACCACTCCAATCTGGATAATCCCCTTTCTGTGTATCATTAGAAAACAAACAGGCCTCTAAGGACTAATAATAAAATAAAATAAAAATCTAATAAAATAAAATAAAAACCAACACATTGGAATAGAACAAACAAACAAACAGGAGGAAAATAACTCAGGAAAAGGAACAAGAAAGAGACCCACTTGTTCATACATTAGGGAATCCCATAAAACAGTAAACTAGAAGCCATACTACATGTGCAAAGGACTAGTAAGGTGAAAAGAGAGAAAAATTTTTATAAATAAAATAAAATTGAAGGAAATTAAAATTATGGGATAGAATTATTATTTTCTTATATAAAGAAAAAGCCCTGACATGACAGTATGAGACAATGAACTTTCAGAGGTGCCAATGAAACTCAAAGCAATTCCACTAAAATCAGCAACAAGACCAGGTTGTCCACTCTTTCTATACCTATTTATTATAGTTCTTGAAGTCTTAGGTAGAACAATAAGAAAATGGAAGGAAAATAAGGAAATGCAAGTTGCCAAATAAGAAGTCAAATTATTTTTATTTGTAGATGATATGATGGTATACCTAAGTGACCCAAAAAATTCTACCAGGAAACTCCTACAGCTGATAAACAGTTTCAGTAAAATAGTTAGATACAGAATAAATAAATAAATAAATAAATAAATAAATAAATAGAATCAGAAGCTCTCCTATATTCAAATAACAAATGGGTTGAGGAAGAAATCAGGGAAACAGCACCTTTTACAATCACCTCAAAAATATAAAATTTTTTGGGCTAATTCTAATGAAGCAAGTGAAAGATATGTAAGATTAGAAACTTCAAGTAATTGAAGGATGAAATTAAAGAAGATATCAAAAGATGGGAAGCTCTCCCATGCTCACTGCTACAGATTGGTAGGTTTCATATAGTAAAAATGACTATTCTACCAAAAGCAATCTATAGATTCAATGAAAACCTCATCAAAATTCCACCACAATTCTTTTCAGATGTAGTCAGTTTCCTGTGTCCCACCTGGCTCTTTGGTCCACTTATGAAATAATTACTCAGAGGCTTATATTAATTTCCAATTGCATGGCATATGGCAGGCTTCTTGCTAGCTAGCTCTTACAACTTAAATCAACCAATTTCTATTAATCTGTGTGTTGCCATGTGTTCCATGGCTTACCAGTCTGCTGGCATGTTGCTCCTAGGCCAGCAGGCTGGTGTCTCCCCTACCTCTCCTTTCTCCTTTCACTATCCTTTGGATTTACCCACCTAGCTCCAACCTGCCCTGCCACAGGCCAAATGTCTTTATTTATCACCCAATCAGAACAACACATGTTCACATTATACAGAAAGACATCCCACTGCATTCAGATCTTGAAAAGACAATTTTCAGCTTCATATGGAAACACAATAAACTAGGAATAGCTAAGTCAATCTAGAAAAATAAAAGAATTGGTGGCGGTATCACCATTCATGATTGGAAGTTGTACTATAGGGCTATAGTAGTAAAGAGCATGGTATTGTGTATTGGCATACAACCAGACATAATGATCAGTGGAATCAAATTGAAGACCCAGACAAAAATATACACTGGAAAAAAACAACCACACAACAACATCTAAAACAAATGGTTCTGGTCAAACTGGATGGCCCCATGTAGAACAATCCAAATAAATCGTTGCTTATCACCCTGTATATAACTCAAATCCAAATGGATCAAAGAACTCAACATAAAACTAGATACATTGACCCTGACAGAAGAGAAAGTGGGGAATAACATGGGACCCTTTGGCATAGGAAAAAAAATCTAAACACAACACCATTAACACAGCAACTAAAATCAATAATTTACAAATGGGACCTGATGAAATTGAGAAGCTTCTGTATGGCAAAAGACACCATCATTCACGCAAAGGACAATGTACAGAATGGGAAAAGATTTTTATCATCTTTATACACATCCAATAGAGGGCTAATATCTAAAATGTATAAAGAACTCAGAAAACTAGACCTGAAGAAAGCAAATAACTCAATTTAAAAATAGAGTACAGATCTAAACAGAGAATTCTCAAAAACAAGAATCTCAAATGGCTGAGAAATACTTAAAGAAATGTTCATCATTCTTAGTCATCAGAGAAATGCAAATCAAAACTACTTTAAGATTTCATCTTACTCCTGTCAACATGGCTAAGATCAATAGAATAAGTGACAGCTCATGCTAGTGAAGATGTAAGTGGAACTCTCATCCATTGCTGGTGGCAGTGCAAACTTGTACAGCCATTATGAAAATCAATGTGACAGTTTCTTAGCAAGATGGGAATCAATCTAACTCAAGATCCAGCTCTACCACTCTTGGGCATATATCCAAAGGACACTTTATCTTGCACAGATTCATTTATTCAACCACATTCATTGCTGCTCTATTAATAACAGCCAGAAAATGAAAACAACCTAATGTCCCTTAACAGATGAATGGGTAAAGGAAATTTGACATATTTACACAATACAATATTACTCAGCTTTTAAAAAATGAAATCACAAATTTTTCAGGAAAATGGATGGAACTAGAAAAAATTATCCTGAGTAAGATAACCCAGACCAAAAAGACAAATATGCTATTCATTTATTAACATGTGTGGATATTAGGTGTTAATTCAATGATAATCAAGACCCACAGAGATTAGGTATAGAGTAAGGGTTGAGGTGTAGGTGGCAGAGAGATTCCTTTAGAAAAAAAGAAATAGAATAGATAGTTGTGAATGGAATGATGGGAGACAAGAATGTGAAGAGCAAATGGGGAGGAGGATGAGAAAGGGAGAGGAAGAAGGGAATACAGAGACAGACAGCTAAAATTAAGGGCCATTTGAAGGGTAATATTGAAACTTAATGCAGTAGAAGCTTCCTAAAATATGTACATATATGAAGATGGTCTAAATAAAATAATCAAATGACAATCAAATGAGGGAGACAGAGCCACAGCTGGACATTATTATTATTATTATTATTATTATTATTTTTTTTTTTTTTTTTTTGGTCACCACATGAAGTTTCTAGTACTGTGATTGAGTTACATCTAATAGAGTTGTTGGCCAAAGGGAAGCCCCAAACAACCCAGGCTGTTACCAAGTCTGTAGATTGCTTTCCACAAACAGACAACAAGCCTCCATTGCTGAAGAAAACATCTACAGAACTCATTGAACATGGGGAAGTCAAGCTGGTGCCTACAGGAGCCTTCATCCCTATGTGCTAGTGTCTTTGGTATAGGAAAGTACTCTGCATGCTACCAATGGAGCAATGTCAGCAACAACTCAGCCCCTTATCCTTTGGTATACAATGGTGCTCTGCTTGCAAGATATGTTAGTGTTGCGGTGACACAAAGTTTGTGGTAATAATTGACTAATATCTGACTTAACTTAGGCCCAATCTACAAGATAGAACCCATCCTCAACACTACTAGGGTGACCAAAAACCTGAGACTAGGTATCTCAGGTACATTAGGTAAAACAAATGCTAGTGTTCTAAAAATTGTAGCAATAAAATGACTCTTAATGACATTCTGCTATAGTAATTGTTTAATGACATGCTCAGCTGCCATGAGAGAATCTTCTTGCAGCAGATGGAAGCAAATAGAGACCCATAGCCAAACATTTTGTGGAACATGAGAGACCCTGGTACAGCCAGTCCTAAATGGGATGTCTCCATCAAATCCATTCCTTTAGTTTGGGAAACACTGCAGAAGAGGAGATGGAAAGAATATAAGAGAGCATGGAGGACAAGAGAAAATAAGACCCTCTAAATCATGATCAATACGCACATGATCTCATAGAGACTAGGGCAACATGCATAGGACCTACATGAACATGCACCAAATGGGATCCTACATCTGAAAGCAAAAGAAGACATGTGCTCTTATCCCTAACTCCGGCTGATAACCACGGGCAAATGAACATTTAGTTTCCTCCAAAGGCGTCTCACTGGGGACTCAATATACTCCTAAGTGTAGGCTATATTGCCAAAGTGGATGGTCAAAAGAACAGTGAACTCAATATAGGAACTCTTAATAGAATAATAATGAATTGAAGTGATCCTTGAACTATATTAACTAATGATTCTTAGTTTGCTACAAAGAGGAAGAGAGACATCCAAGTATGATTTAGAGGCTACATTTAATTAGTATGGGAATAAGGAAGTGATAAATGATATCATTCCTGTGTAATAGTTGTTTTATTTATGTGTGCTGTGTCTACTTTCCGCTGATACATTCCTCATGTATGTTTGATACACCACATTAGTTATTAAAAATTACACTTAATTATCATCACCCAAATAATTGTAATTGTTGCTTGAAATGTTGACAACATCTAAAATAGAAAAGAGGCTACCTTATACAAGCTAACCTCCTGTGCATGATTGGCATGAACTGCATGGCAACCATTGCCGCTTGAGGAAGTTCCAGTATTTCAACATTGCAGACCATACTACTCCAGCTCCTTTTTACTTTCATTTTAATTGATTCTCACAATTAATGACTTTCTCATTGGGAAATTTTGTGTGGGCTATGGTAAAAGATGAAAATGTATACAATGGTAGCCTCTCTAAACAAATAATTCTTTGAAAAAACAAAAACAAAAATAAAACAAAACCAAAAAAAAAAAAACCCAAAACACTGCTACCTCAAAACCAGGAATCTCATTTTGCCCCCTAATTACACCAGGAACTGGAAAGTTAGAGATTTTTCAGATGCACTTGACCCCAAGGATGAAATGCATACAAATCAGATCCAGAGCCTGAGGTCATTAAAGGCAAGAGTTCAGTTAATAAATGTAGAGAAATCAGAATGGTACAGTATAATGGCAAAATAGTAAAGCCTCAGGACCTTCCCTTCTAGGAGTATTATGAGAGGAACAGGCCCGTACAGTAAAACTAAGACACAATGGAACACAATTAGGAACAGCTCAGTGCTTATCCCTTTGAGGAATGAACATTGCTCTTAAACTGTAGTGGAGTGTCCAGTCCCCAGAAGTCCTTTTCCCAAGGTCAGGCATTTGGGTAAGGGTCTCCATTCCCTCAGGGGACTTAAGGAAACTCCCTGCTTGCTAAAACAGTCATTCTTATCTTATCTCCAGTAAGAGGAACTTTGCCCTTCCATTAAGATATGATCCCACTGTATTGTCAAGGTCAATGGTAAATTCTTCAACCCTTGATCTCAAGCCACACATGCACCTTTCTCAGCTATAGAGTAGAAAAGGTGTATTCTTGTTTTCAGTAAATGCTGTTGGCAGTCATCCTGATTGACCTTCAGATTGTGTTTGTGACCTGCCCATCCCCCCACCCCATCCCACCCCTCATCCCACCCCATCCCCCAATCCCATCCACCCCCACCTCCACCCCTGGCTCCACACATCCTCTTTGGGACCTGAACACTGCCTTAGCAAGTCTCAGGCACACTCTGCCTAGTTTTTTGACTTACTAGTATGTAGCCAATATTAATTATGGAGTTTGACCATCTTTTCACCACATTCTAGACAGGTTACACAAGCACAAATGATACATTGAATGTGAATAAAGAAAATATTTTAATATAAGTGTAGGTTACTTACTTAAACTCCATGTAGGGAACGCAGATATATATATATATATATATATATATATATATATATATATATATATATATATATATATATATGTGTGTGTGTGTGTGTGTGTGTGTGTATACATATATATGTGTATGTATGTATATATTCATGTTGAGGATATATGCTATCAAATATTCAGTGAATCAGTAGTGCTTACACATAGTGTTTTTGTTCACATCTTTGTTCTCTCTGGGTTACTACCTTCAATTAGACTAAAAAGCAAACTTGTTTCTCAAGATAAGTTCCTTTATTTTTCAAGTTACAAAATTGCATTGGTTTGTCTTATTCTCTGCCATTTCTGCCATTATTTCTTTTCCTTACGTGTCAGAATTCTGAACATTTTTCCTGCAGCTATTATGAAAGTTGTTGCCTTCATGTCAACATGGAAAGGAAGTAATGTATAGCTGCATCCATTGAAGGACTCCTATACAATGTGGGATACCTCATGCTTGGTTTGCTAATGGTAGGTAGCCTACTGCTTTGTGGGACACATGGAGATGAAGCAAGAAGATGTGACTTCACTTAAAAGAGGGCAAGCTCTTAAACCACAGTTAAAAGTAGAATCATGTTCCCAGTAGAATCCCAGTTTTCCTTCCTCTCTCTCATGCCCTTGTGCAGTGATGAACTAAGTGATGAACTGAGTGAAGGTTACTAAAGATAGAGTGAGAAAGTGAGAAGAAGTGGACAGAAATGGAAAAGAAGGGACAAAATGGCACATATAAGATGTTCCAGCTTTGAAGCTAGTGGTTAATAGAGAAATAAAAGTTATTAATAAGATGGAAAATTCTGTTCATAATTTCAATTTGTCAAATAGTTTTTCATAGGATGAAAAAGTACAGTTCAAGATACTCTTTAAGAAATAATAGTTTATATGTAAAACAGCATTTGAAGATTGCTGATTGGCTATGCTAGCTGGCAGTCATCCTATCTCCCCCTTTCCAACGCTGAGAATCTAAGTGTACACCAGATGTCTTGGCTTTTTGAGTGAGCGCTGAAGACGTGATCTCAGGTTCTTAATCTTGGACAGCAAACACTTTGGAGCCTAAGCCAACTTCCTGCCCCTCAAAGTTATCATTTCATACAGAATCCATTTTATTTTTCTCCAGATCACTTTTGGTAGTATTTTAGAATCTGCACTGGCCTGCTCTTTGGGATTCCACAGGATGCATCATCAACCTCAGCCATTCTCTGTGAACATGTGCTTGAAGCATCCATGCATTATGCTGGCCTACTCAAGGCCCTCAGCTTCAGAAACTAAGAGCACCCTCCACTCCCCCCCCACCACCCTCCACTCCCCCCTAGCATCACTCTCACCCCATTCATGTGCACTTGTCAGTACTCAGGCAGTTACATTGGCCTGCTCAGGGTCCTGACAGAGTATGTCAACTATGTAGTCCCTGTGCATATACACTATATTCCCTTATAAAAGGCAGGCCTGTCTATTCCCAATATCTTTCTCTTAGTAGCTCTTGTCCTCAGGGACTGGTCTCTCTCCCCTTCTCTGCCCCTTCTCTCCAATCTCCCAAAAAACCTCCCACATGAGTTTTGTAATGTGGCGTGACTTTCTGGGGCTCCTTGGCTCCAACCCACCAAAGTCGCCTTCTGACAATTTTTAATTAAACTAAACTACAACAATTTTGTTATCAGTTTTATTTATATCAGTCTTTAACACTTGTCAAATATTTCTTGAGTAAGAGAGAAAGAATAAGATAAAAAATGGAGGTGTAAGAGAGGAACAGATGGTTTTTATGTTCTTCATTGAACCTCTACTATGTGCTACATGAAGGCATAAAGGGTTGCACTGTGATTGGGAAGATCTATTCAGGCTTATTTTTCTTCAAGCCATGACAACAATATTGATTCTTTTATGAAAGTAAATCTAAACATATCATTCTTAATTTTAAACCTTTTTACTCTGTGACCTTAAATGTGGACTCTCAGTGATGTATGATTGTAACATGAATCTTAAAAGGTCTTATTAAATAAAAACCCAGAGCCAGATATAGGGATGAAAACCTGCGACATCAGAGGAAGGAAAAGCCACAGGCTAACCTCACCTCACCCACACCTCAGTCTCCAAAGAGACCTACTTCCTATATGCTTTCCTGTTCTGCCATATCATTTGCTCTCTCCATCCAGCTACATCACTTCCTCTTCCTAGCCAGCTCTGTCACTTCTTGTCTGTCTGTACAGACCTCTAAACCTTTGTGGTTAACTAGTGTTGAAATTTAAGGCATGTGCTACCACACCAGGCTCTGTTCCTAGTGTGGCTTTGAACTCACAGAGATCTGGATGGATCTCTACCTTCTGAATGATAGGATTAAAGGTGTGTGCTACCATTGCCTGACTTCTATGTTTAATATAGCAGCTGGCTTTGTCCTCTGATCTCCAGGCAACTTTTATTTATTGGAGCACCAGTAAACTAGCACCACATATGATCTCAAACATCATTATGTCAATTTTCATCATTTTCACACACATATTATGTAGCTCATGTCAACATTTTGCCCTTCTCTGAAAATAGCACTTAATTTCTGATCCTCACATTTTAAAGATAGTGTTATAATTTTTTAACCCAAATTCTTAGCTAGCACAACTTCTGTAGACATCAATGTCATGAAGGAAATGAAGCATGCACTTAGCTCCATTACATCTATTGTGAGTTGTTTTCGTTATTGTTGGAAAACAGGTAATAAAGAGTGAGTACTTGTGTGAGTACCTCTAAGGTAAACTTTTCTTCACTTTGTCATGTCAGAGTTATAGGAGGGAAACAAATTAATGAATGCAGACATGTATCACACAAAATGCATTAGTGCCCTCAGGGCTTATAAAAGATTTAGTTTAGGATAATCATCCTTCATTGGATTGAAGGATTTTGTTGTTGTTCTGTTTTTATTCTTTTTCTCTTATTTTTTCTTTCTCATTAGTATCTAGTTTAATTTCAAATTAAGAAATTTGATAACTGCCAGGCCATTTCTAAGACATTGGATTGTTCTCTACAAATGGAATGCAGGGTCCCTATTGCTAAGGATAGCACCCACATAGCTCAAGTGAACATGGAGAAGTCGAGCTGGTGCCTATATGGAACTTCACTCTTTTGTTCTAGAATTTTTGGTATAAGAAGGCACTCTGCAGTTTCCTACCAAACTAAACATAAACACCAACATAGCTACAAAATATTTGAGGTACAATTTGTCCTATCTGCAAAATTTGCTAGGGCAATTGTAGCACAGAATTTGTGGGAATTGCCAACTAATGTCTGATTTGACTTAAGGTGCATTTCACAAGACAGAACCTGTATTTGACACTATTTGGGTACTTCAGAAGCAGATACTAGACATCCCAGAAGACTAGGATAAAACCAAATGCTATTGGTTTTTTAAAAAAAATAACAATTAAATGACTTCCTATGATATTTTGCTATACTCATAAATCTGTGTCTTATTCAGCCATCAACAGAAAGGTTTTCCTCTTGCAACAGAGGTTAACAAATGCAGAGACCTATGGCCAAACAGGATGCCGAGAGAGAGACCTTGGAACATATATCTCCAAATGAGACCTCTCCATCAAATCCCTTCCCTCAGAACTCATGGAACCCTGTGGAAGGGGAGATAGAGAGAATGTCAGAGCCAGAGGTATTAGAGGAGAAGGCTCTCTAAGTCAACTAAGCAAGGCACATATGCACTCACAGAGACTAAAGCAGCAATGACAGGGCCATCATGGGTCTGGACCAGATCCTTGGCCTCTATACTATAGCTCTTTGCTTTGTATTTTTATGGGACTCCTGAGTGTCAGAATGAGTATGTCTCTGACATTTGTGCCTGATGTTGGAACTCTTCCTCCTTTTGGGTTGCCATGTCCAACTTTGGTATAATGGCTTTTGCTTTATCTTATATTTTATTTTATCTTGTTTGGTTGTTATCTTTTATAAGTCTGTCCTTTTCTAGTGAAAGACAGAAAAGAGTGGATCTAGAGGGAAGAGGAGGTAGAGAGGAGCTGGAAGTAGTACAAGGAAGAAAACTACAGTCAGGAAAAATGTATGAGAAAAGAAATTATTTTCAATAAAAGGAAAAGAATTAGACCTTGATTTGGGTTGATAAGTTAAAATTAAAAATATGTCCAATCATACAGAGACATCTTTAAATTTGACCAGATATTTTTGGCATCTTCTCTGAGTTGTATTTATCATGTTCACTTGCAGACATTTATGAATACATTTTCAAATTTCAAATTAATAATCTGGCTTGAAAAATGATAGAGGAGATTTTTGGCAATCATAGCATTTCTCATTTTATATATATGAAACAGGAGCAATTAACTTTTCATAGCTTCATTTCCTTGGCTGTATATTAGTAACAATACCTCAGCTAAGGTTTACTAGGCCAGTGATGCTAATATGGCAGTCACATGTGATTGATTTAATGTGCCAGTTTCTGTAATGAGTACTTAATGCAACCTATTTTACCCCATTCTATCTGTGTAGATTATTATCAAATTTATGTGTGTGTATGAAGGTGATTACCTATTTTTTTTTCTCACGTGCTATGTGTGGGAGTGTGTGTACACATGTACATGCATATTGAATCTCAAGGTTGATATGAGAATATTTCTTGATCACTCTCTACTTTTCTTTGAGGCAGGGTCTCCTTAGGAGGCCTAGAACTCATCCATACAGCTAGCTAGTCCCACTAGCTAGTTTGTTCCAGTGATCAGTGTCTCTGCTTTGCAGCACTGAATTATAGGAGATCTGTCATGCCTATTGGCATTTATTTGAACTGCAAACCTCAAACTCCCTGGCAGTCCTTTAATAATGGAGCCAGGAAGCACCTTAACTAGATTTTTACAGGAAGCAAGTGACAAGAGTATAGCATAGGAAGGGAGATTACAAAATTAAGTACTTACCTGCTATGTGTTTTTGAAACCTCCTCTGACAAAATGCTCCACATACAACACAACTAATTTCTAAGGGATTGTATGTGCTAAGAAGAAGGTATTGAATTTTAAATGAAGGCTCCTTCTGGGACTCTAACAAATATGATTCACTAATGGATTGCATAACTGCTTTTATCTCCTCCTCCACAGAAAAAGGATTATTATACTGATTTCTTTCTTAATTTACCATAGGGAGTTAATGTTCTATTATGTATTCAGTTCAGGTACCCAAATAATGTAATACTATAAAAAACAAATTGAAGTATTCTGCGTAGATGGCAAGTGATTAACATTTCTTTATTTGGGTTTTACTGAGTGAAGTAATGTGTTTTATAAGTTAAAAAAAGTGTTCAAATCTATTCATCTTCTGCAATGTAGTTATAGTATTCACAATTTTCTCTGATTCTACGGCTTTTACTGTTGAACTTTCAAACTGGTTATAATTTCTACCAACAATAAGGAAAATTGTTACATGATATTACACAGAAATAAGCTAATACCTCCCTAGGGTCTCCCTGAGGTTCACTAGAATTCATGTTCTGCAAATTTTGTTTAGTTAGGTATAATTTATGAATCACCAAAATTTACCTTATAATGAGTTTCTGTTGCTGTTACTTTTGAAACTGTATGAACTCCAAGCCAGCCTTTTACTCCAATACAACCCTGGGTCAAGAATGGACAGAGGTTCTCATTGTGAGGTATATGATGTGTATACTCAGTTCCTTAGAGTCCAGGAGATGTTACTAGGAAACAAAGTGCAGGACTGATAAGAGAGGAAAATCTGTGAAGAGGGAAAAGGTGGATAAAATTCTATATATGCCATGAATGTTACTTTCTAAATCACAATTACTTTTTTCCTTAGTTTATAAGCATGTAACACAAATAACGTCTTTACTTCTAAAATAGGGTATCTCTACTAAATATTTCATTCAGATTTTTTACAATAAATGTTTTAATTAACCAAATATACTTAAAGACAATATTTATCTTTAGAATTTTTCTTGAGGTATATTTTTCTTTAGTTACTTTTATAACATTGAGAAAAATATCATGAACAAAGCAACTTACAAAAGAAAGCATTTGAATCTACCTACATTTCAGAAGATTGAAGTTCACACAGTCAGACCAAAGGCATGAAGGTTTGGAGGCCAAAGCAGCTGAGAGCTGTCATCTTGTTTCACAAGCAGTAGAGTGAATGAGGCGCACTGGGAATGGTACTAGTCTATTGAAATGCCCAAGCTAGTTCCCAGTCACACACCTCCTCCAGTAAAGCCACACCTCCTAATCTTTCCAAACAGTTCCACCAACTAGGGATCAAGTATCAAAACATATGAGCCTATGACAACCACTCTCCTTGGAAAAAAAAAAACAAAAAACAAAAAACAAAAACACCACTGATATTGTAGACTAATTCCATTGTCTCTCAACAGTCAAGTCTAAACATAGCATATCTTTGTGTTAGACAGAATAGGCTAGAAAATTAGCTGCCCTACAACCAGTGTAAGAAATCTGTTCATTTCTTGATCCCCCAAAGACTTGTCTCTTAAACTTTATTGAATGCTAAAAGCCAAGATCCCTTTTCATTGAGTTCTAAGTTTAATCTCCATTTTCAATTTGTTTGTATTGAGAAATTCCTAGGGCATCAGTGAAGTACACCTTTGAATGTGTCTTCCCAAGCATTTCCAGTGAAAATTAGTAAGGTGGGGAGACCTGCCCTGAAACAGTAGCAAGTAGCATGTAATGGACAGCATCCCCAACTGCTACACACAGAAGGGCCTCATCACTTTTTTTCCTGTTCCCCTGAATGTGAACAAGCCAATGCCACACACTCTTGCCACCACAGAGAGACATCTGGTAACATTCCTTCTCCTTGATAGTAGTCTACATCCCCTTAAATTGTGAGCCAAAAGAAACACCTTCTCTTTTAGGTTGCTTCCCCTCAGACATTTGGTCTCCATGACAACTGAAGTTTTGCAGTAGAAGTGAAACCTCCTGCTTCCTGCTGGTTTAACTCGCTTTGATATATTCACCACGGTCTGCTGAGCCCTCAGTTACTTTTAAAGATTCCCCCCTACCCCACCCCCCCCCAGCTGAGAACCAAACCCAGGGCCTTGCACTTGTTAGGCAAGTGCTCTACTACTGAGCTAAATCCCCAATCCCTCAATTACATTTAAAAAGTAAATGGTATGTTGCTTTCGTAATTGTCCCATGTTTCACAAGGGAGTTTCAAAATGATGTCAACACAGGTAACTAGCTTTGCAAACAGTCTGGACATTACCTGATGGGACCTATCACAGTAGCAGATGACATGCTGCACAGAATGAGAAAGGAGATGCAGAGAAAGGAAAGGGAGAGTCCAGAGTTAGCTGTTGCCTTTCCCCATGAGCACCCATTTATCCATTCCTCAAACAAGTATGTAGTGATGCTTGGCCATGAGTAATACTGTTAGCATTCTGGTCTGCCCATTGGGGATCTGCCCAGCATCCTGATGTCATCTTAAGTAAAGTCTCCTTTAAGAGAATCCCCCCTTCTCTCTCTTTCTTACTCTCCCTCTCTTTCCTTTCATGAGGCTGTGCATACATAAAAGTCCACTTCTCTCTGTCTCTCTGTCTCTTCCCCCCCCCTTCCCTCTCCCTTCCCCTTTTAATAATACAACTTGCCACATGGATACCATGTGTGCATGGTGTAACTTTCAACTGGGCCATGCCGCAGCAGCATCTGCAGGGCATGGCTGTCTTTTCACATTGATTTAAATTCGCTAAGGTCCCCGGCACACTGTTTTACCACAAATACTATCTAATAACAATTCCCTGTAGGAATTAAATTTCAACCAAAAGAAGTTGAATTCAATCAAAAAATTAAACGGAGATGGGAATAAAAAATAAATTGCAGAAAAATAATTGAAGTATCTCAGAATGATGGAGATTTTGAGGTTAATAACCTTAATTACTTGTTTGACTTATTTTTTTTTTAAGTTGAGAAAGATATTGTCTTATTTCAATTGGCAAATTCTAACACTCACTGCTTTTCTGCTAAGAATATGCATTCCTGTATGGGTTCCACTGCTTCAGATATTTAGCAGCACTGAGTTTGGTTCAGATCCATTTTTTGTTGTTTCTGCTTAGAATTGCTGATTTTTATTAGTATGTATGTATGTCTGTGTGTATGTATGTATGTATGTATGTATGTAAGTATGTATGTATGTATGTATGTATGTATGTATGTATGTATTCATTTTGGTTTTCTGAGACAGGGTTTCTCTGTGTAGCTTTGTGCCTTTCCTGGATCTCTCTCTGTAGAGCAGCCTGGCCTTGAACTCACAGAGATCTATCTGCCTCTGCCTCCCGAGTGCTGGGATCAAAGGTGTGTGCCACCACCACCCGGCTTAGTATATTTTAAAAGCATCAAAGTTGTTAGGGTTTCTGCGAGGGAAGGGTACCTTGACAGACTGATTGCAGGGTGGAGGTAGGGGTGGCAAGGAATGCCATGAGATCACATCACACTCAGTCTCACCCAAGAAATTTATCGGTGGAAGGTGTTAGATAAGGCTGCCTCTGAGAGCAGATGGGGGAGAAAGAGTGGAGACAGGGAGAAGAGAGCTGGCTGTGGTGACATGGACCTTTGGAAATTTGGTGGCATGCTGGGGGAGCACATGGTTCCTAACAAAGGTATCCAATGCCTTTCTTCTAGGATGCACCTGGCTTTAATACTCTGATTAGTTATAAGTTCTGGTTGTCTTTAGCTATCCATTTTTGAACATAAATTTACCCTTTCCTTTTTCCTAGTGTGTCTATTCTGAGCCACTGTCAATCATTTGTATGATTTGTACAGGGAGTATATTTTCTTCTTAACTCTGGATCACAATATGATTTTTATCAAGTTTCAAACCCCTAGACAAAAGGCTGAGGAGCCTATTTAAAATATCAAAGCATATCTGGCCAACAGGCTCTCCCAGCATCCCTCAGTCCCTGATATAGGGTATAGTGTAGACAAGTTTCTAAATGGTCTTATTAGATAAAAAATACAGAGCCAAATATAGGAGGGAAATTGGGAAAGCCACCAGCCAACCTTACCTCACCAGCTCTGCAGTTTCCAAATGCCAGATACTGCCTGACTTACCCACGTCTTTATTGCCTTGCTGTTCTGCCCTCTCATTGGCTATCTTAGCCCAGCTACCTCACTTCCTTGTCACTGTCTGTCTGCACAAACCTCCAGGTCTCTATGGTTGCTACTTGGATTAAAGGCATGTGTCACCACCCTTGGCTCTGTTCCCTAGTGTGGGCTTGAACACACCTAGATCCTGCTTGCCAATTAATCAGATTAAGGGCATTTGCTACCACTGCCTGACTTTTGTGTTTACTTAAAATGGCTTACTATTTCCTCTGATCTCCAGGCAAACTTTATTTATTAACGTACAAATAAAATATCACCATATTTCAGCACTAATAAAATATTACCACAGTGTGGCTTGCATACCTGCCCTCTACCCTGAACTCTCTAGCAAGGTGGCTGGGCCGCCCTACCCGCAGAGGCTCTTCCCTATATAATCCAGACATTTTAGTTACCCTCCTTTATTTGTACCTTTAGCGTCCTGGCTGCAGCACCTGGTTCTCCTCTCTCCCCTCTGTCTTCCCCTCACTTTCTCCCCACATAGCCACTTTGGACTCTCCCAGATAGATATCCCTACCTCTGACTATATTCTCCAACATATCTATAGTAAACTTCCTCTGCCACCATATCTAGGAACACTCACATCCTTTCCTTTCCTTTTTATTTCTTTTTTTTATTCACTTATAAGTTGGCAATGAAGCCTCCACCCAATCTAGCTGTTAGTTACAACTCCCTAAGCCATAAAAACTGAGCATCTCTGTGAAGGCCTGTGATGTATGAAGGGGTTTGTCTCAGGAGCTGCAGGCAAAGAGTTTGAAGGCTTTGTCTATACAGTGGAGTGAGCTCTGCAATCACCATCCAAAGGGTGCTCTAAGTTTGTTTACATTAATAATTGTGCCAACAGTGTGTGGGAGTTTGGGAAGCAATTTAAAGGTGACAGAGAAAATATATTTTCATATTAAAATATTAAAACCTAAATATTTGCATAAAGCAAACAGCAGGGATTATTGAACAGAATGGAGAATTTAAAAATATGTAATAAAGTACACTAAAAGTGCTTTGAATAAATAGAGACACATCCATCCCATGATTTAATTTTATAAATATGTCAAGTTTTACAAAATTAATTTGAAATATTTGTTTCACTACTGAAATTTGATAATTGGAAATATAAATGGGTGAATAAATTGGTGTAAATAGCAAAACAAAAGTTAGAATATTTATTAGATATTGATGGAAAACCAGTTCAATAAAGATTCCTGCTTTTTACATACCATTATAGCAGAACTAGACTTTAGATTGAGTAGACATGGAGATAAAATGGAGGCAGACTATGAAATTATGAGATAAGCAGATTCTCTTCTGTTTAATCTTCCTCATCTCTAGCAAGTGTTTTTGTACTATCGAAAAAGAAAATATATACAATAGCCAATACATATATATGTCTAAATATTATGTGTCAATCAAAAAGTATAAAATGATAATTATCCAGTTGCATGTCAATTCTGCCTGAATTGCAGCAGAGTTGTATAGGAATGTTAAGGTGACCCTAAAACCACAGGTAGTGTAATATTTATAAGTGCATACATATTCATCTAGTGTTACTGTTTTAAGAATTAGAGTTTTATTTAACTATTGCATATGCTTTATATTTTGCAAGTAGGTTGCTTATGTAAAATGGAGTAAAGTAACCTATGTATCTCACATAAGCTTGGGTATAAAATTAAATGACTTAGAGAAAAGTGCTATGTGTAAGTATGTAGATGATTGTGTCTTTACTCTGACAGAGGCACCCCCTTTCTAGTTGTTTCCTGTATTACAAAGCTCTACCAACTCTATAAGAGTCACTGCTGTTTGCAGTCAGAATGAAAGAAAATTCTTCCTCCCTGGAATAGATCTGTGACTATAGTCTCATTCGTTGAGTACAGTATTCTGAAAGAGCAAGTTGTTGCCCAAACAGTTCAGAATTATGTTAAAACTACAAATATGTTAATTTTTCATCAGAAATAAAAAGCTCCCTAAGTTTTCATTTACACCTAGGGATGTGTTTATTGCCTATTCTTTACATCCAGAGAGGCTGTGACACCTGCCCTCAAGTACCTTCCACATCTTCTTGACTCCCTGGGAAATTTTCTCTGATTATTTTCATGTTACTTGATTTCAGTCAGAGCTCAGGCTATTGGCTGCTGAAAGTCAGACTCCAAAAGGTTGTTGTCACTCTGCAGACACTAGGAATGCTGAATGAAGAATCTCAGGTCAATGATGATCCAATACTGAAGCTGCAGCCCAGGGACAATTTTACTAATTTATAGCATTCAAGAGCTTGAAGCTCTGGACACCCAGTTTGCAGCCACCAAAAAGCACTGTGCTGTATGATGATCCTTCTGTACAATGTGAATATGTACTACTCTCATTGGTTAATAATAAATCTGTTTGGCCCATAGGGATAAATGCAGGATGAATTTTGGCAGGACAATCAAACTGAGGACTGGACTGAAGAAGGACAGAGTCAAGAGAGATGCAAGTGAGCTGCCTAAGAAGCAAGAGGGGAATGCCGTACTGAAAAAAGGTACCAAGTCATGTGGCTAAATGTAGATAAGAATTATGGGCTAATTTAAGTTTAAGAGCTAGTTGGTAATAAGCTTGAGACATTGGCTGGTCATTTACAATTTACTGTAAGTAACCGAGTCAATTATTTGGGCAGCAGCTGTCAGGTATTTGGGAACAGGTGGGCAGGAGAGAACTGCCCAGCTATAGCACTGTTTAGAATTTTGTATTTTGACCATATGTTTTAGTTCTGACTTTAGGAAAGAACTAGAGTGAAAGGAGTTAACAAATGGTCCATTAAGAAATCTCAACCTACATAGGTTTCATGTTCTATAACCCAAATTAAAGAGTTGAGCTAATGGGCTTGAAGTTACCTCTGTACCACAAGATAGGTGATTTAAGTTCGAAAGAAAAATTCCACTAACATCTTTATATGAAACGTTTGATGCAAGATCTCTGTCAAAGTTTAGACTTGCTAGAAAAAAAATGAAAAAGAAACACCATGACCTACAGCAGTGGTTGCTAAGGAAACCAGCCACATAGTGCTTTGGGTCAGCAAAATCTTCCCAAAGAGTCTGCCATGATGGCAGAAATAGCACTACTGGACCAAAATTTAATTCAATTAAATTCTATCTATAATGACATCTGATTAAAATTCACATCTCTATAGGGCTATAAATCTTTTGTTAGCTTTTAACAATTTATTGCATAGATTTTCAAGGACTGGAACAAGTTGGATACATGTTGACATAGATGGAATAAAGAAAAGAAAACCTAGCTGTCTTCCTATAGGAGAAAGTTGGTACAGGTTGTCAGGATAGAAAGTGGATGAAACAACAGTTCAAGAAAGACTTGTGTTCATCCAGGGAAAGAGTCCCCATGAGGGCAAGGATAGAGACATGGCAAAGATGGAGGTGGGAAAGTCCTCAGAGCAGCTTACTTAAGAGTGGTGCCCCTGTGTCATAAGTGAGGTGATCAGTGAAAAGAATAGGGAAGTTCAGTGTCTAAAAGCATTGTAAATCTTTCCATCTAATTGGAGGTTTCACAAAGCCTATTCAAGATTGACTCTGAACCTTAAGTTATTAAGGTAAAAATCAATATTGGTGAAATTATTAATGCCACTCCACATACTTAAAATGGAGGTTTATTTTGTGGGGTAACATACAAGTGAAAGGATAGTTTACAGGGTCTGGGAAAGGTGTAGTGCAATCTGGAGGTGTTCCCTGGAGAACTCTGCTTGGTCTACCTCCAGCGTCCAGGGTCCAGGAACCAAGAGAGACCCCACATCCAGATCCCAGGTCTTCAGCATCCTCTCTCAGCCCTGTCTTGTAGGAGTGACCATTACTGAAGCCTCAATGGGGTTAAAACTTGCAGGTCAATGCTGGAATGGCTACCCACTACAAGTGGGATTACATGTTCATGGTTATTTCATAAGAAATAATCATTTCTCAGCATTATCATGCCTAAAAGAGATTTATTTTTAATATTCAAACAGAAAAAAAGAAACACAAATGAGCTTTAGCTAGTCTTGCCAATTAAACATTAAGGTGTGGTGCTGTGGATATTGCTCTGTGTAAATAAAGTTCTGATTGGCCAGTGGCCAGGCAGGAAGTATAGGCAGGACAAGAGAGTAGAGAATTCTGGGAGGTAGAAGACTGGAGGGAGACACTGCCAGCTGCCGCCATGAGAAGCAACATGTAAAGACACTGGTAAGCCACGAGCCATGTGGCAAAGTATAGACTAACAGAAATGGGTTAATTTAAGATAGAAAAAGTAGATAACAAGCAGCCTGCCACGGCCATACAGTTTATAAGCAAAAAAAAAAAAAAAAAAAAAGGTTAAGAGATTCTTATGTCCCAAATCAGAAGAGCCCTCTGGTGTGGGACAGAGAAAAACCAACATTTTAATTTAAATCAGGTTGGTTATAAATGCAATCTCTTTCTAAAGAAAAAAAAGGGGGATATGATATAGATATAATAGGATGAAAGCGTAGATTAATGAACTTACTTCTAAAGAGCAACAACTTGTTTAAAATGTTTTACATTGGTATAGATTTTAGACTATTGATACAAACTTAAAGTTAATTTTGTTATACTGTGTGCATATTTCTACTCATGTTTAAGGTATTATGTTTGTATAGCTCATTTTAAATTGTAATGGATAATTAAAAATAGATTAATAATTAGTCATCTATGATAATCATACTCGTAGCCATGTTACTTAAGTCTTCTACATATACATAGATATATTTCAGATAGATAGGTAATCTTCAAATACTTCAAAGACCTACAGAATATGGCATTTAAAATATTTTTAAAATTTAGACTTTCTGGACAGTGAGACATGTCTGCTCCTGGCAGCACTGATTTACTTCAGGAGGAGGATGGGCATTAAAGACACTTCATATGGAGTTTATCTTCACCTTGACGAAAATAGCCATTTGGACAAGAAACTGTTCTTTCCTGGACTTCTTGATCGACTGGACATGCAGGACCCATAGAAAGGTGACCACTAAACTTTGCTTGACAGAATGGTCCTTCAGGTTCCTGCTTCACAGAGGAAACTGCCAGACATTCTACAGGACACTGAGAGAAGTGATCAAGAGACTCTAACCCTGTGGGCTGAAGACAAATGCCCCAACTTTACAAAGGAACATTAGGTGACTGTCCAGGCTGCCAGCTGTCTCTGTCTACTCTTGCAAGACTCCTGAAAAATGCTTGCATCCTTCTCCTGGTTCTCAGGTAATATTATATCCTTCTGAGGGCTTTGATGTGGTTGAAGACTAGATAGTTATTATTTCCTCAATTATGATAAAAGATAAGTTAGATATAAAACCTTAGACTCACAAATATAAGATAGATATGATATCTTCTTTAATATTGTAACTGTAATTCTTGCTTGATAATTGTTTTGTTATATGTAATTGTACTATGTAAAAGTTAAAACCTCCTTTAAAAAAAAAAGAAAAGGGGAAGTGCTGTGGATATTGCTCTGTGTAAATAAAGTTCTGATTGGCCAGTGGCCAGGCAGGAAGTATAGGCGGGACAAGAGAGTAGAGAATTCTGGGAAGTAAAAGACTGGAGGGAGACACTGCCAGCTGCTGCCATGAGAAGCAACTGTAAAGACACTGGTCTGAGGAACTGTGGGACTGGTGGGTAAGAGAGATTTGTCCTGACTGGGCCAGGCAGGAAAACTCTAACTACAGTGTGGTTTATTTTATTGTTTTGACTTTACAAGCTCTTGTGAAATATATTATAAGAATTCAGATAATACAGACACATTTTAACCTCCCTTGAAACTAATATAACATATAGAGCTGAAAGTTTTTTTGATGAGAAATATTTGGACAAGTCCATTGCCTTACTGGAAGTTCTTGAGTTTTCTTTTTGTGAGTAAAGAAAACAAGAGTCTTTAAATGAAATGAACTATCTATGAATAAAACGATTCACACATATTAATTCTTACATTATACCTGAGCCACCCCAGAGAATTACAGAATGCTGTGCAATGTAATATCTTATAATATATAAATATATGTGAGCTGAGAGACAATCTACTTTCCCCCTTACTGCTTTATAAACTAGGAAAACTTGAAATTGATAGTTTTCTCATGAGAAAAATATGCACAATATCTAAAATTGTAAACAGGTAAGGAAAAAAGATAGGAGATTTGGAAAGAAATTTATATAATATGGTATGGAAAATAATATAGCATTTCTGCTATGGGGTGTTCTGTATGTCAAATGTGTTGCTCTGATTGGTTAAGATAAATAAAGTGCTGATTGGCCAGTAGCCAGGCAGGAAATACAGGCAGGACAAGCAGGAAAGAAAATTGTGGAGGGTGGAAGGCTGGGGAGGACAGACACCACCAGCCGCTGCCATGAGAAACAACATGTAAAGACACTGGTAAGCCACAAGCCATGTGGCAAAGTATAGATCAACAAAAATGGGTTAATTTAAGATAAAAATAAGTAGATAACAAAAAGCCTGCCACAGCCATACAGTTTGTAAACAATGTAAGTTTCGGTGTGTTTACTTGGTTGGGTCTGAGCATCTATGGGCCTGGAGGGTGAGAGAGATTTGTCCTGACTGTGGGCCAGGCAGGAAAACTCTAACTACACATTTCCTTAAACAAACTAAACTAGAATTACTATATGATCTAGCAGTCATATTTTGAGTATTTTTTCCAACAGAACTGAAATCAGCATCTCAGAATCATATTAAAACTCTATGCTCATTTTAGCATGATTCATAACAGCCAAAACTTCATACTAAATTAGATACTCATTGATGGGAAAATGTTTTATATTCATATAGTGAACTGTAATTCCACATTTTAAAGGGAGGGAATTCTACAACTAGTGGTAACATGGACACATATTGATGGATAAGTAAAATAGACCAGAGCCTTTAAAAAAGACCAGGGTTGCAGGATTCCACTGATATGAGGCACCTAGAATAGGCACATTCAGGAGTTTAATTAAGAAAGTTAGGGGAATATGGAGTCCAGCAGAAATAAAATTTAGTTGTACAAGATGATTATGTTGTAGAGAGCTCATGAGTTTCTGTTCACACCACCTTAGTGTACACTTAACAAATTTGTTAAAATTCCCTATTGATGTTCTTACCATAATTAGAATTAATGAAAAAAAAAGAAGAATGAAAAGAAAAGAAAAAAATGACCGGAAGGAAGAAAAGGAATCCTATGGATTTCTAGAGCTTTCTTCATGACATAGCTGATTAAAAAAATGCGAAGAAATGCTTGTTAGAGCTTTGAATAGAAATGGAACCTAAGGAAAAATGGCAGATGTGTATGGTTTCACAGTAAGAGGCTGATCATGAGGAGTTGGCAGTTTCTTTCTGCACAAGGCTCACAGTCCTCTTTTGGAAGGACAATTTAAGTACTGTGTTTAGCTGGCACAGGCTCAAAGCAGAGCACAGAGAACAGAGAAGTTCAGCACCCTTGTGATTGAAACCACACCATTGAAGAGGGATGCCTTAATAGTTGTTTTAAGAGCTATACACAAGGAGCAGGGGACAATTCTTTAAAAAAAAAGACATATTCAATACAAAATTTCAATAGTTTTGTTTTATCAACAAGATGCCACTTATAGAATTTCTACATTGATAATATACATCAACCATTAATTCTCAGTATCCTAGAATATAGGCAAAGTTTTCCCTTACTGGGAGCCTCTTCTAAATTACCACGCAGAGGTTTACATTAATTGTAAATGCTCAGCCAATAGCTCAGACTTATTACTAACTAGCTCTTATATTTTAAGTTAACCCATATTCCTTATTTGTTCTATGCCATGTGGCAGTACCTTTATTAACATGGCACATTCATCTACTGCTCCCTTTGCATCTGGATTTCTGATTCCACCCTTCCTTATTCCATCATTCTCAGTTTGGATTCCCTGCCTAACTTTATCCTGTTAAGCTATTGGCCAGTCAGCTTGTTTATTAAACCAGTCACAGTGACATATACTCTCACAGTGTAAAGGAATATCCCACAACACTGTATGATTCAGTAAACACTTTTTTAAAAGTGGGACAAGAATTAAGCCTTTATTGTTGCTGACAGGCTTCATATACTCTTCATACCTAATCACCATCACAAAAAGCTCATCTAGTAAAATTTTAGGTGGCCAGTAACTTCACCATTTAGTTCTAGTGGTCCTGATCCACTTCCCAGGATAGTTAAGAGCCTGGTTCAATCTAAATATGACTAGCATCTTGGATTAAATTTACAGTCAGTGCCAATATTTTTGCATGTGTCAGTAATTCAATGAGGCTGTCTTCACCTGGGGCTTTGACCATCATTTTGGGCTGGCCACAGTCCTCCCACTCTTTGAGCACTTGAGAGTTTCTCCTTTGAGTCTGCTTGTAGGATGAGAACACTGCAGCATGAGAACACTGGGCAACAATTTTCCCTTTTCCCATCTTTAGGTCAGTTCAGTTCAAACAACAAGAATCATTTTGTATTCCCCACTCTCTCCCAAGATGTGTGGTGATATATTGTGCACTCCAATAAAATTTATCTGGGGATCAGAGGACAAAGCCAGCCACTAGATTAGACATAGAGGTCAGACAGTGATGGCACACACCCTTAATCCTGTCACTCAGAAGAGATCCATGTGGATCTCTGTAAGTTTAAGGCAATCCTGGGAACAGAGCCAGGTGTGGTGGCACACACCTTTAATCCCAACACTTGAAATCTCATCCTTTGGAAGCACACACACCTTTAATCCAAGGAAGTAAGATGGCAGGTCAGAAAATGGTATATAAGGCATGAGGAAACAGGAACTCACTCTCTTGAGATGGGATTTCGTAGAGTTAAGAACTTGTGGCTGGCTTACTCTGTTTCTCTGATCTTTCAGCTTTCACCCCAATATTTGTCTCTGGGTTATTTTATTATAAAGACCATTTAGCAATTCGTGTTACAAAGATGCTTGCTTCAGTTTCCTTATCTGTGTCTGTATGTGTCTTAATTGTTGAGTGAGTACTAGGGGCAACATTCCAAGGTGGCCCTGGAGACCACAGAACAAGCACATGCCACAAGCAACTCAACCAAGCTGAGTGTACCAAAATGAGACCAATACCCCATTACCAAGGATTTGGAGGGCATTTGAAGCACTTCTCCTGATGAATGTCTTGTGATTCTCCACTCCTAAGCAAGGAACATGCTTTATGCAGTAATTGAATTAATTCTTGTTTCCTTGTACAGAACTATATCTTTGGCCAGAAGGGATTTGGACAGTGTCTATTGTTTCTTCACAGTCACAGAATTGCAGACTGCATTTACTTGGAACATTTCTCCTTTTTTGGTAGAATTTTCCCAGTAGTATTGGTTGTCTCTGATCTCATATGGTCTTCATTTATTATGGTCTGTTATTCCTTGTTGTCTCTTTCTGTTCTTGATCCAGCTGGAATCTCCTGCTCCACTAAGCTCTCTTTCCCTCGAACCTTGTCCTTCATTACTCCCACTGTCATCCAGGTTGTTCATGTAGATCTCATCCATTTCTCTGTCATTGGGTGATCTCTGTGTCATTCCTAGGGTCCTGTTTTTTAGGTAGCCTCCCTGGAGTTGTGAGTAGCAGTCTAGTCACCTTTGTTTTACATCTAGTATCCTCCTATGAGAGAGTACATGGCATGTTTGTCTTTCTGAGTCTGGGTTACCTCACTCAGGATGATTTCTTTTCTAGATCCATCCATTTGCCTGCAAACCTCATGATGTCATTGTTTTTTTTTTTGCTGAGTAGTACTCCATTGTGTATATGTACCATATTTTCTTTATCCATTCTTCAGTTGAAGGGCATCTAGGTAGTTTCCAGTTTCTGGCTATTACAAATAATGCTGATATGGTTGTCTCTGAAATGGGTAAGCTAGACATGAACCTCAAGAGAAGTAAGAGAGACAAATTATACAGTGACATCAGTAAATTATCTGACAAAACACGTTACTTTGTGGGATACAGATTAAAAATTATATGTCATACTTTATTTGATTTATAATTTAACTTGTCAGACCACTTTGTTATTGGCTATCATAAGGAAATAGTGCTGTGTTTCCATACTCTATGAAGGATAATGTAGAGTGTGCCTAAGTGTGGAGCAAGTGAAGCAATTACAGTTATCGAGGAGTTTGGGGAAAAGACCACTGGTCTTCACACTCTAATTGGCAGCTTGTATTGAAACAACTAATGGTTTTTCTAATTTTGTTCATTATTTACATAAATGATAGAAGAAACATTTCAGTTACAAATTTTCCTTATTTTTCTTTGACTGTTTTTTCCCTGGATCCAGGCGATCCCTGGATAAGCTGATACAGAATGATCAATTCCCTGTACACCCTGTTCCATGAGTAGAAAATGAAATTTAGTACTTATCTATTTAGATAGTTCAAATTGGCTCCATGACTGAAAATATTTCATGAAAGTAGGTTTTCAATTTACATTTGGGATATATATTTTTTTTTCATGAAGCCTCAGCCACATTGTGAAATAATTTTTCAGAATTCCACTAGAATTTATTCTATTTTCAGAACAGTCCAGAATGAAATGCTATTGTGAACTTATGAATGATCATGCAGAGAGCTTTATTTTTTGCTTTCTTTCTGCATGCATAAATGTACACCTTGAGTATGTGTCCATTCAATCACAAAAGCCTTTAGTATTTCACCCTTTGCTCATTCAACTGGGCTACCAAAGATGTTCATTTTTTTAGATAGATGGGGGAAACACAAGAACCATATGTCAATCTTAAAGATCCATTCTATGGTGTGGGTAGCAGGCCTAGGTGAGCTTGGGTTTTCAGTAAAGTGAGAGTGAGTAACCCAGCTTTATATCATGCTTCCTGAAGCTGCAGAGGGTTCAGAGACTTCATGAAACATTTTCAACCAGGGAATTGGTCATGGAGCAGTATGTACATAGTTTCTTCCCCAATAGCTCAGAATGAACGAGAGTCCAAAAACCCCTAGTTTTGCCTTCCCACTCTCCTGAAGAGAAACGGGGCTGAATTTTAGTTCCTCACCCTACCTCATCTCTTTCATGTTTCCTGCTGTGAGGAAAGGGCAATGTGAAAAGGGAACCAAGTGATGATGAAAATTCCATGATACTTCTGCCTTAGGTAGTTACTATATCTTGATTGACTTGGGATTGCTAGCGGGTTTAGCAAGTAAAAGTATTCAGTGCTAAGATTGATGACCTGAGTTTACTCCCCAGGACACCCAGGACACACATGGTGGTGACAGAGAACTGATTCCTAAAAGTTGTTGTTCACATATGTGCTATGGTAAAATACACACACACACACACACACACACACACACACACACACACACAAACACAGAGAGTGGGGGGAGTTTAAATGTATTCCTAGGCCCACAAAAAGGTTAAAAATTATCTGCCTTGAAGAAAAGTAAAAGCTGTTTGCATGGTGAGACAGTTGTGTAGCTTGATCTGCTTGGGAGGCCCTCTGGCTGTAGGATCAGAATCCATCTAGTGCATGAGCCGGCTTTGTGGAACCACTACCTATGATGGGACACCTCTTATAACCTTGAGGCAGGGGGAGGGGCTTGGATTTACCTCTACTGAATGTGCCTCCCCATGGGAGGCCTTGCCTTCTTGTGGAGGGGATGGGAGTGGATTGGGAGGTGGAGGCTGGGGATGGGCAGGAAGAGGGAAGAGGGGGATCTTTGTGTGTAAAATGAATGAAAAAATTTTCTTAATAAAAAGAAAGAAAGAAAAACATTTAATTGAAAGAAAGAAAAGTAAAAATCTACATTTATATTTTGAAACTCGTAGTCAAAAAACCTGGTACTTAAAAATCCCCCACTCATGGTAATTTCTATCCCTGTCAAAAGCTAAGCTGAAAAGCATTAGAATGTGAGACAGTGAAAAGGAAGTTGCTTTACTGCATAAAAAACCTGGGCTTGATTTCTCATTGATCTTCCTATTCTCTGTGGTTCTTCCTAGGCCTTTATAGTTATCAGTTTTCAAATCTGAATTAAAGCATTAATGAATCCTGAATATAGAACCTAATAACATTGGCTCTTCAATAACTATTTGTTCCTTCCCATTAAACAGGCATGAGCATGATCTTCAATCCTCACATTCTTTCAACTGAGAATTGAATGATAATGTTTATTGAACATTTACTATGTTCCAGGCATTGGGCTAAGTGTTTTCATACATTAACTCATTTAATTCTTATAACAACTTTATAAATTAGGAACTATTATGATCTCCATTTTAAAGTCAAGGAAAATGAACCATGTAGAGTTGTAGTCATTTGCCAAAGGATCTAGAGCCAAGACTTTCTTGTCTCTTAGTTTTGCTATAGTCCACTAGGCTTTGAGTCTTTTCATTTAACACATGACATCTAGGGATCTCTTTAAAGTCAATATTACATTAAAACTTAAGGGCATAGTTCTACTAGAACTAATAAATATTCAAGTACATTATTATCATCCTGTTAATTTCTGATGGGATATACAAGGAAGTTAATTCAAGAAAGTAATGGAAAATGCCTACATTAGATGATATGGCTAAGGGATTTGATGGTTAGAATACTGAATGACATCTTACCCTCTTCAGCTCCCTGAGAAGTAGCCAAAAACTGTGATTTCTCTGTCATCAGGCATATTTGATCAGTGAAATTACTCTCAATATTCCAAAATTATTTTTGGCATGACTAAATAAATTTTAATTAGAAATGTGCTATAAAATTATTTTTTTCATTTAGACTTAAAGTTACTCATATTGTTTCTAAAAAAAATAATTTACTTTTGAGTTTCCTACCCTAAAGCAGCCCAGTCACTTTGTATTTCCTGTTCTTATTAGTTTACCTTTATGTAGAGAGAAATAAATATCTTAAATCAGAAGAATAAGCACTTAGGTTTTAGTAATAATAATTTTAAGATATTAGAGAAAATAACTAAATGAAGGTAATAATACCAATATATCAAGATTTTTTTCAGTAGATGACAGGTAATTATTCACTTTGAATAGTTTAATCATCCACTTCCTTGTGGTTGGTGTGTGTTTTGTTGTTGTTGTTGTTGTTGTTGTTGTTGTGTGTGTGTGTGTGTGTGTGTGTGTGTGTGTGTGTGTGTATTGGAGCAGTTGTGGAGCTCTTTACCTTCAGATTGGTCTTGTAATTCTCTCAAGCTTCTTTATACAGTGTCTAAGGGAATTTCTCTCTGACCCCAGGCCAATGAATCTGATGACTGATTACATTTCTGTCCAGTTAACTGCTAGACATGAGAGCTATGAGTCTCCCTAAACCCCTTATCATCTTACCCTGTGTAGCTCTCCTTTATTTCTGTCCCCATCATTGTATTTTGGCCCTTCAATCATCAGCTCTACTCTCACACTCAAAGCTCCTACCGAACGGTTCCAAAATGTCACACAGATAAGATACATGGATGTATGGAGGAAATTGAGAATCCTCAGTTCTATTTGTATTCCCTCTCATCCTGCCAGTAAGAAGACATTGATCCATATTGCTTTCTGACTGGACAACTACAGGGAAAAGGGCAGTTTACCACTGGATCTTTTTCTCTAGAAGTAACTGTTGTAAGCTCTTGGGAAACTTTCTCCCTCCTCCCTCCTTCCTCCCATCCCTCCCTCCTTTCCTCCCTGCTTCCCCATCTGTGTTTGTGTGTGTGCATGCATACACACACATGCATGTTGATTGATTTACCAAATAGATCTCCATATAATCTAATTACAACATAATTATCTGGTGTTTTTATTCACTCTTTGGTAATTTTAGAGAGGTTTATAGTATATTCTGTTCATGTTAATCTTTTATTTCCCCTCTAACTTCTCCCAAACATCCCTGATACATTTACTTCCCAAGTTCATGTCCTGTTTTCATAGCCCACTGAGACAAATCAGTGCTGTTCTTACAAAAAATGTATATGTGTAGTGACATCCACTAAAGCAATGGAAATCCTAAAAGGACCAGTTCCTTAAAGAAAATTGGTTCTTGCTATACAGTGGCTTTCAGCTTCCAAATCTCCTTAGCTAAGAGTGGGGTTTTATAATGTCTTCCCCAGTCTATGGTGGAAATTTTACGGGCTTGATCTTGGATAGATCATCTGTAGGCAATCACAACCACTATGAGTCTGTGAGTTCAATGATATTGAAGTGTTCAGATGACACTGTTTCATATCAGTCTACCCTAATATCTGGTTCCTATAATCTTTCCTTGGATTTTCTTCCAGGATTTTCCCTGAGCCATTGGGTAGGACTTTTTGCTTTGTTTTCACTATAGTGTAGGTATCTCAATAAAATTTTTATTTTCTAAGTTTCATCAAGTAGATGTTCAGTAGCAATTGTGTTGTATATAAGATGGTTAGTGCTAAACCACTTTCAATGTGTATTATAAGATCCACATACCTCCACACACTGAAGCAACTGAAATTAGAAAAATCAGTGGCTCATCTGGGTTTCCTACTATACTTCACAGCAGTGAAAATATATCTTCCTTGCCTGGTGTAGTCTATGAAGCATCCTTACACTATGCTTTCAATGTCTTCATTTGAGATTGATGTTTCAAATTTTTATGTATAAGACAATAGATAGCTGTGAGATTAGTAAGATTTGCCAAATGTTAAGATTCCTAACATTGATATTACATGAAACGTTAGTATTTCAATAGTATCTTTCTGTCTCCATGCTTTTTTTCTCTATTACATATCTTTAAAGTTTTTTTTTTTTTTTAAACATTTGAGAGTAGGTTGCAGACACAGTGATCCTAAATACGTCAATGTTTTCCTATAAACAAGTACACCTCTTCAGTTAAATTCAGTGTAACTATCAATGTTAAGAAACATTATTGATGAGTCTGGGGAGACATTTCAATGAATTAATGTGCTTGGTGCCCAATCTTGTTGACCTGAGTTCAAATTCAAGAATACAGGTTAAAAGTCAACATGGTAGTGTGCATTTGTAGTTACATTGCTCCTATGGTGTAATAGGAGGTGGAAAGGTCAGAACCAAAATGGCAGAATCTTACAAAGAAACTCTTCCTCAAAACAAGATGGAAGATGAGAACCACCTCTTAAAAGTATTCTTCAAATCTCTACAAATAACTCATGTCATATTCTTGAAGACACACACATAGGCATACATGCAAACACACACATACACATAGACACATATTTTTTTAGCAATCATTAATAAGTTCACAACACATATATGTAGTGCTGAGCACTTTTCATCACAGAGGGAAGAGGTGCTCTCCTGTGATCCCTCTTTGGCTCCCTGTGCTTTGTGATGGGGGTGACATGACAGAAGCACATTCAAGTAACTTGGAGAAATTTCTGGACACTTAATCTATTTGAATAAATGATATAAAAATGTGATTGAAGTTTCACATGGATTTGTTAAGAAGCACAGAAAATATTTAAAACTAAACACTAACACTTTTATTGATGTTAAAATATTTAAGAAAATAATAATTTGTGATTAACTCATTAAGAATACAAAATGTCAAGGAAATATTGAGCTGACCTCAATAGCTTTACTTATAACAATGGAGATCTACAACATAATTGATGACTTTTTATGTTTGTTTCTGTCAGTTTCTTTATATCAACTGGAATTTTACTGTTGCTTTTGTCATAGCCTACACTGTAGCAAGAAACACACATTTTGTGTCTGTGATCTGAATACAAATGCAGGCTTCTTTCAGATTTTGTGAATATTTTCCAGCTGCTTTGTGATAGGAAGCCAATTATGTACAATATATCATACAGGGGAAGCAATTACATTCATTTTCTTGGGCACTGAGAAATTTGATAAGGTTGACACTTGGCACATTGAGCTGTGATAACAGTTAATTTTTTAAAAGGCATAAAATATAGGCCAGTTGAATTGAAGTTATTTGTTTTTAAATTGTTGAAAATTGTGTTACCTTAGATGCTTTCAGATGACAAGAGGAGTGAAAAATTAATTTAGAAATCTATTCTACATGCAGAATGTGTACTAGGCTCATTTAATTAGAACAAAATACTTCATTCTGCAAGCAAAACAACTCATGGGACCTTGTGATTAGCTTCAGATGGGCTAGACTTTGGGGAAAGGTTAAGAAGGCAGATCTTATTGAACTGAATATTTTAATGAACCACTTTTATTTTTAAAAAGTTATTCTTTATTTTATTTTTCTGCCTGTCATCCCGTGTCTACATTTCTTTTTCTTCTCTTCACTGGTACTCTGTCTGGAATACTAGACATACACATTAATCACTTGACAGAGATAACTCATAGTTATAAATGAATGAGCTGTTTCTATTTATTTACTAAGTAGGTCTACTGAGGCAAATGTATATTTAACATATTGTGTTGCTTTTGAGCAGTTATACACCAGACTTTGTACTTGCACAGAAAGAGTTCCTCTTGAACTTGGACTTGAAATGAATTTGCTTCTTGGCTATGTCTGGATGAAGGACATAATTTAACTTTAATAGGAATATATAGTAAAATGAGCAGTGATATGAGGAAAGGAACAGAGAAATTCCCTTGGGAGAATTAGTGGAGTAATGGAGACTCCCAAAGATGATATCAATATGTCTTCATATTTCTAGAATCATCCCAATATTCTCCCTTCTCACAAGTTCCCACTTCTCACAAGTGTCCAGGTTTGAACACAATCATTTTGAACATGGTAAGAAAACATGTGTAAACTAGATAGATGCTGCTGCTAAAGTGCTAGGCAGGGACTCCACTGATACGTCAGGTGTTAAGTGTTTAATGTGAAGACAAGGGAAAGGTTAAGTTCATTTAAACTAAAAGAAAAGCTGCACATTTCATACTAAAGTGTGTGAGTTAATAACATGGCAGAGGTATGTCACTTCCTGACAATATGACTCCATGCCATACCAAAGTATATGCATAATCTTTTCTGGCAAATAATGTAGTGCTTTTTCAATGGTTAGTTATAATTGTCTCTTTATAGAAATCTTAAAAAATATGGCTATGTGCTTTTTTGTTTTAAATATTAAGGTAATGCTTAAAGTTTCCTTGGATTATCTAACAAAGGACAAAGACTTCTTACATGTTGTTTTCAAGTATATTCTATGGTTCAGATTGTATCAGGAAGTTGTTACAAGCCATTAGCAGCTATTTAAAAACTCATGGTGTTTCTTGTGCAATGTTCTGTAACAATAGGTAGCTATTTAAAATAAAGGGAAAGATTAAAATACATCTTCAAGGTTTTCCTTCTCTAAAATGAACTTCTACAGGTAACCTGTCACATAAGTCCATAGGTCCCCTGAGACTAGGTATCTTTTGTCATTTCCTTAGAGTCTCATCCTTCCCTAGATTTCATTAAGGCTTTGCTATGACAAATGTCTCCTCTGGAGTGGCTCCAGAGGCTTCAGTGAAAGCTGTGGAAAATGAATAGGATAAATAATAGGTATCAGAGACAATTTTATAACAGTATTTCCAGTGGTGTTTTTCCTGCACATACTGCAGCATGGTAAATAGAGACCACTGGTCCATGCTGGGAATTTGACTGCAGCAACAATATATCACAACTATGTGGGCATAATGGAAAGCCACAATTGGACAAAATGGAAAGCCACAGATGAGTTTATTGTGGCCAAACTTAAATGTATATACCATAAGCAATGAGAGTAGGATTAATATGTTTCACATCTTTAGGTATTATACTACCTCATGTTTTGTCTCAGACACAAACTTCAACTTGATTTCATAAAACAAATATGGATATGTATTTTTTCATGTAAGTCTTGTTTCCTTTGTTGAAATAAAGAAGAACATTATCAGGAGAGAGCATGTGTTTGTACCTCAATTAGAAAGCTGAATAAAACATGGTAGAAGGCAAGATAAGTGTTTAGGGTGGAGAACTGAATTTAATCATTTGAGATTCTTTAGAAAGAAATTAAGTTGTGCTATCAAATTAGTTGTTCTTCTGTCAAACGTTTCTACTCAACAGACTTTGTTCTTATTTTATCTGTTGTTGTTGGTTTAAGTCCATGCTGAAAGTAGCTTACGCAACTGGAAGCTAAAAGCAAAGTTGAAATTAAAGAAATGGAGAGATAATGCCAATAAGTGGCAAAATAATAGTAAAAACATTTCATAATTAGAACTTGCTACAATCACAAAGAAGTGAAAGTTACCCATCCCACAGTAGTAACACAGCATGAAGAGAAATATTCTTTAGTTAAGGTAACTGAATTTAAAATATAATAAGTTGTAACTATATATGCAATTATTAAGAACACTAAATAAGTTGAAAATACAATACTTAAAAATATTTAACAAACTATCTGTTTTTATTTATTTATTTATTTATTTATTTTTTTTTTGAGACAGGGTTTCTCTGTGTAGCTTTGTGCCTTTCCTGGAACTCACTCTGTAGCCTAGGCTGGCCTCGAACACACAGAGATCTGCCTGCCTCTGCCTCCCAAGTGCTGGGATTAAAGGCATGCACTACCACCACCTGGCCTGTTTTTAGAATATGGGATAATTAATAAAAATATACGGAACATCATCACTTTGATAAAAAGAAAAGGCAAAGCCTAAAAATAAGGAAAAGTGAATAGACACGAAGTTTTCATAGTAATATAAATAATATAAGAAAATGAATTCAGGATTACATGAGGCCAATTTTCATCAATTAATTTAGAACTGAGTAAAAAAGCATACTAATTGTTCTAGCAGTCTCAAAGACTGAAGACTTTTCAAATAGTGCAAGATGTGAATTGCATGTTTCATATAGTGATACAAAACAGGATATCTAAACTATGTTTTGTATAGCCCAGTAATTATATTAATAAACATCATTTCTAAAATAGTAATATCATTGAACAAATGTTATTCTATATTGAACTATAGCTTTTAAATTTCTGTTTAGTTCAAATATCCTATACAAATACACTGTGAATGATTTTGTCATTCTGTGAGAAATACTAGCATTATGCTTATTATTTTTTGAAATATTTAGCTCACACAAAACAACAAGTCATAATATAGGAAGCACAAATAAATAAAATAAGAGATACATTTATTTATTTATTTATTTATTTATCGGTTTTTTGAGACAGGATTTCTCTGTGTAGCTTTGGCGCCTTTCCTGGAACTCATTTTGTAGCCCAGGCTTGCCTCACACTCACAGAGATCTGCCTTTCTCTGTCTCCTCAGTGCTGGGAATAAAGGCATGCGCCACCATTGCCTGGCTGAGATACATTTTTAAAAAGAATTCTAGGTTGTTTTGAGATAGACAAATGTTCAAAACCTTCTCCTTGAAACTCCTTTTTTATTCTGTTTTAAACATTGAATAAAAGGCTGGAGAGATGTCTCAGCGGTTAAGAACACCAACTGCTCTTCCAGAGGTCCTGAGTTCAATTCCTGGCACCCACATGGTGGCTCACAACCATCTATAATGAGATCTGGAGCCCTCTTCTGTATACATAATAAATAAATAAATCTTAAAAAAGCATTGAATATGTATTGTTTCTCATAAAATGAAAACAAAATGGCTAGTCAAAATAACGCGGTATTGACAATGGTAATAAAATACACTGAAGATAAGTAGCTAACATAGTTGAGAGGACTAGTAGAGGCAAAGCCTAGAATTATTAATAGATATGCCTGGAAGCCCATGAGCTTTTGGAGAGTGCATCTAAATTTATAAGGAAGAAGAAACATCCATGGTAACCTTATAGAAACTACTTGACTCTGCCTCTCCTCTGGATGTTACTCTGTCTGTCTCCCTAGACCACATGCTTTCAATGTTAAGGAGAGTCAGAATTTGGCATGAGCATAAGAAAGGTAATAATCACTTACATGCTCTGAATTATTACAGGGAACAAAACTTTCTGTACTTCTTATTCTTTTTGCAGCTTTGAATTCCTGTAATTCCTGTTAATTATCATTCTAGGTGAGTATAAAGATCACAAACTACTAAGAGATGCTTTGTTTAATATTCCTGTATAATTTCTATTCTGTTCACATTCAATATTTTCTTATGAATTTTGTTCAGAATATGCAGGGTTACAGTGACTTTCTATGCCATTAAGGAAAATACTTTGGGTTTTTTTGTACTGTAGAAATAACAGTCAAAATGACTATAATTATTGATGGTACAGTGTATTATTGAAAAAAGCAGGATGGATTTTGTGATATTTGCACAAAAATAATATCTGTGAAGAAAATTTGTTAATTAACAAGAACTAACCATTTCCTGATTTATATATGTTTTACAATATCATTTTTTCGATGATGAGCACATATAAAATATTGACTATCAATTTAAAGAAAAAAATCAAAATTCAAATTAGTAATAAAATTATTTCAGATTATTTTAGCCTATGTGGAAACTCTTCAGGAAAGAAAGAAAAAGAAATATGAGTCATTTGTTTAATGGAGATCAGAAGTGACAAATCCATTATTGTAAGGAACAAAAGACAGTGTTTGGTAAATGGACACCATTCCAAATAACTGTAACTGAACAGAGCTATTCCTTGAAGAACATCCTGTTGTGATCTGTGTGTTATACTACTGAAACATTATAGAATACTATTCAGTTCCAATAAATCTCCCTTGTTCTGATTCTAAAGACACAAAACAACTGTGATTCAACCTAATTTGTGGGTTTTTTTAATATAATGGTTGCTGTGAGTTGAATATAACTTATCAAATTAGCAATTAGCAACTGTTTCTCATGAGTCTTCTATAATAAGTTAACTTCCTGTGTTGTCTTCAAATATGTACGCACTGCTACAGTCAAGCACTATGCAGTGGTTGTGAGGAAAATCCGGGAGAGTAGTTTTGTGTGCCAATAATAGTTTACTTGCTAGCTTTGTGACACTGAAAAAAAAAGTAATACTTAAGGATTTCTGGTACAGAGTAGTAGTAATATACTTCAACAAAGTGTTGCAGAAACAAAATAAAAATAGTAGTACATATATGGAAAATAGACATAGTATAAGTAGTCAATAAATATCAACTATCCCTGCTTTTAGTAATACTATTATCAATATCAGGTTATTTGTTTGCTAACCCTCATTATGATGGCTGGCTATTCATGGCTGTCAAAATACCTGGGAAGAGAGAACCTCATTTGGGGAAAGACCTTCATCAGATTGACTTGCAATTC
Source organism: Onychomys torridus (assembly GCF_903995425.1). Taxonomy (NCBI): domain Eukaryota; kingdom Metazoa; phylum Chordata; class Mammalia; order Rodentia; family Cricetidae; genus Onychomys; species Onychomys torridus. Next base: position 43,159,295 of record NC_050445.1, read on the forward strand.
TGTCTGTAGAATGTTCTTGATTAGTAATTGTTGTAGCAATCAAGAACAGCCCACTGTGGGCAGTGCCATCGCAGGGCTAATGGGCCTGAACTGTATATAAAAGGTAATTGAGTGAGTCACCGGAAGTAGGTCAGTAAGCAGTGGGCCTCCATGGTCTCTGCTTCTGTTCCTGCTTTGAATTTTGGCTTTGGTTTCCCTTGATAATGAACTGTAACCTTTAAAGACAAGTACATCCTCTCCTTCACCATATTGCCTATGTCAGTGTTTCATCACAGCAACTGAAAGCAACCCAAGTCTCCTCTCTACTAATGATTATGATGAAGTTTATCTTAAATAGACTGCTAGTGTTACCAAAATATAAATATGACATTTCTGATAGGATAAGATTTATACTTTGATTTAAAACTATTTGTAAAATATGAGATTTTGCTGCTTAGACAGTAAAGTCATTGACTGAGCTCAGATCTAAATAATTTTACATAGGGTCATATTCATATCTCATTCCAGCATTTATTTGTTTGCTCATAAATGCCATAGATCCCATAATTTAAGTTCTTTTTGGTGCCCTCCATATACACTATTTTTCCTACTATATAAAGATGAATAAAAGAAAGAATAAACTCATTGTTAACTTCAAGTCATTTCTAAGAGATTATCATTGCTTGTTATTTTGCCTCAACTAAAAGTCCTAAAATGTGATTTAATTATAATTTAAGAGACAGTTCTGTATTTCAAACTTTAACTAAAGGTTTTATATCAAGAAATACCAAAAATGTACCCTAGCAGTTTGCAAAATTGATTGAATTATTCCCCTAGGTGGAGATTTAAATAAAAAGAAAAAGAAAAGGAAACAAAAAAGAGAAAAGCTGTTTCTAATTCAGTTTTGGGGACTCTAACAAGTCACCTATTTCTTTTCTTGAAACATGTCAATAGTTGCATGATGAAGTTCTTTACAATGTTATCAAAGTAATCCTGAACCCAAGGGACAACTTTTGTTCCACACAGCTGCTAAATCATTTCCTACCTTCCCACCAAACATTTCCTGAAAGTTGCATTGAAATATCACCCAGTTATTGTGTAAAGTTGGGAAGAAATAAGGTAACTTCACTGTGATAAAATGGACTGGAATTGGAGTATGCATTATTAACCTTAGAAGGATAGTTCTAGTTTGTTTCTTGTATGATGGAATAGTAAGTACACAGACCCTAAGAGGTAGATAGATACTTTTAAAAACTTAAGGAACTGAATATATTTTTATACATTGAGTTTACCTCTTCAAGTAACATTCATTCATCATTTAGTAAATTTTTGCTGTAGCTCCAGGCAGGGAGATCATCAATATCAAAGATTAATAGTGGATGTCAGAAATTAAGCCAAACTAAAATCGTAAGAGGCTCTGGCCTACAAGGGCCTTTTGGGTCAGGTTGAAAGATAGTATACAAGATAGTATTAAATATTATAACACAAGGGACTAACTTGACTGGAGAAGTTGATTTCATTGTAATTGAAAACAACAAAACCATTTACTAATTATTTTAGGGTAAATTTTATTCATTAGATATCTAAAATTTGGCTAGAAGTCAGCTTCTTTCACAAAAGTGTCAATGGCACAATTTATTTTAGGAATCAATATTATTCACCAGGGCCAACATCATTCCTTTCTTCAGTTTTTATTACTAAGATTGTTGAATTTCTTGTTAGGTGCTTGGTACAATCATACGTACTAAGATCAAGAAGAACAGAAATATTCCGGGCCATCTGCATTGTCTTGTACCTCCGCACCCAAGGTGGTGGGAGCTCAAAGCAGAAAGCCATGAGCCTGCAGAGTTGCACATTCTGGTTTTCATTTTTGGTGATTATTGTCCCACTTTCCCTCACATGGGATTTCATTACAGTGTTTAAATTGGTTAATGGGATACTCTAAATGCATGTCTTCTTTCCAGATGACAAATTATTTCTTCACCATAATTCTTAATTCTTTTTTTAAAATTTATTATATTTGTGTTTTAATTTTACACATCAGCCATGGATTCCCCTGTTCTCCCCTGTCCTGCTTCCTCCTCCACCTTCCCCCCAGCCCCTCCCCTCCATTCCCATCTCCTCCAGGGCCAAGACTCCCCTGGGGACTCATTTAAACCTGGTGGATTCAGTACAGGCAGGTCCAGTCCCCTCCTTCCAGGCTGAGCAAAGTGTCCCTGTGTAAGAAGCCCAAGGTTCCAAACAGCCAGCTCATGCACTAAGGACAGGTCCAGGTCCCACAGCCTGGGTGCCTCCCAAACAGTTCAAGCTATTCAAATGTCTCACTTATCCAGAGGGCCTGATCCAGCTGGGGGCTCCACAGCCTTTGGTTCATAATTCATGTGCTTCCATTTTTTTGGCTATTTGTCCCTGTGCTTTTCCAATCTTGGTCTCAACAATTCACACTCTTACAGTCCCTCTTCTTTCTTGACAATTGGACTCCTGGAACTCCACCTGGGGTGACAACCTAGATACCCTTCAACTGAAGAATGGATAAAGAAAATATGGTACATATACACAATGGAGTACTACTCAGCAGAGAAAAACAATGACAACATGAAGTTTGCAGGCAAATGGATAGATCTTGAAAAAATCATCCTGAGTGAGGTAATCCAGACTCAGAAGGATGAACATGGAATGTACTCACTCATAGGAGGATACTAGATGTAAAACAAAGATGACTAGACTCCTACACAACTCCAGGGAGGCTACCTAGAAAACTGGACTCTAGGAAAGTCACAGGGATTTTCCCAATGACAGAGAAATGGATGAGATCTACATGAACAACCTGGATGACAGTGGGAGTAATGAAGGGCAAGATTTCAGGGAAAAAAGCTTAGGGGAGCAGGAGATCCCAGCTGGATCAAGAACAGAAAGGGAGGACAAGGAATAACAGACCATAATAAATGATGACATGAGAACAGGAATAGGCAGAGTGCTCAAGAGGTCCCCAGAAATCCACAATGATACATCCTCTGCAGATTGCTGGCAATGGTCGAAAGAAAGCCTTATCTGACCTAGTCTGGTCATCAGATGCCCAAACACCCTAATAATGGTCATGCTGGAACTCTCATCCAATAACTGATAGAAGTGGATACAGAATTCTTAATTCTTAATACCAAAATTTGGTGTCAGTTTTTAAAATAGTCATTCTTTCCTTACTGGAGTCTATGTTCCTTCATAGAGACACAACAACTAATATATTAGCCTTGTTCTAGTGCAGTTTATTAACACAAGTACAAATATCTGAAATGACAAGTATGCATAAGTACAGAAATGCATGCACTAAGACAGAGGCAAATTTCTCTAACTTTTCCTAACTTTACTGAGATTCACAGGTGATAATATTTAACAACTGATCATCCAGTGGGCTGGACTCTGCATTCAAGATGAGTGAGAATGAGTAAATCCCTCTGATCACTATTTAATTATAATTTGTGTCTTATTAGTATACTGCACAAAATCCTAAACCCAATTGTGCCTGAAAGTTTCTAAATATTTTGTGATTTTGTTTCTGTTTTTTTCTGGCCTATAACTGAAAGAAGAAAGTTAAATGTTGTCACTGACCTTGGCATTTCCAGATGGTTATATTCATTTCCTTTTGTCTACAATTATGGTATTGATTTCTTGTTTCCAAACATGATAAACACCATAATAGCATTTTTACAGTTTCTGCTTTGATGACTCACCTTATGGTAAGCTTATAACTTTATGTGAGTTTGGTTTTCAGGAACTGATTTAGGACATTGAGCATTAGTGTTCTAAATTTATTATGGATTACACTTTTACTGTTAAAAGTTTTCTTGACTGTATCTGATGTATTTTGACCTGAGCTTAAACCTTGGCATTATAGTGTAGTCTGTATGTTTGATATTGTACTCTGTATAATCCTAATAAGAATATTCTTCAATTTTTAAATATTTAATTTTAACTTTTTTTTAGCTATATTTAAGGGGATATATGCTTGATAAATCATCTCCTTCCACCTACAGGTTTCTATTCAGGATCAATAGATCTGAAACAGTTTAATGTGAGATGTATGTCATATATATGCATACATATAGTGAGTATATATATTAAATATAATCTTATATATATATATATATATATATATATGTATATATAATTTGCTATGGATTTAATGCCTCTTTCTTCTTCAGATAGATGTAGAAGCTGTAGTCCCCAATATGTCTATATTTGGAGATGAAATTTGAGGAAGAAAAATTTATTTTAGATGAAGTCATAGAGTGGAAATGAATGATATGAGTAATGTCCTTATAAAATGTAGGAAAATGAGATATTTCTTTGTCATGCAACTGAATGAGCAAGATGAATGCCTTTATCAACCACATGGACATCTTGACTTTGTCCATGTAGGTTCCAGAAACATGAGAAATAAAAGGTTATTGTTTAAGTCTTCTGATGTGTGGTGCTTTTCAGGCAACTTAATATTGTCCTTTTGTGGTTAACTTTATTATGGTAAGATTATAAAATACAATTATTTATTTAGGGTATGTATTGATCCTTCACTCTAGGTGATGACTTAATGAGTATACTTCTACTCCCCTCCAGCTCCCCTTTTCACCTTCCTGAGACTAATTGTAATACTCTCAGATGACTATTGTAGTTCACTAGTGGTTTCTTTTAGAGTAAAAAAATACATTCTTATATTTTCTGACACCCAGTTTATCAAATTTAAAATTACCTTTGTTATTATTTTATTCCATCCTTTTTTTATGATAGAGTTAGATTTTGTCTATTATAAGAAATAAGTAATGGTTTAGTATATTCTCATATTTGCAGTAAATATTTTATTAATAAAACTTACCAAATACCTGCTAATGTTTTCAACTGGCATTTTTAAAATTTTTATTATTATATTTGTGTTTTAATTTTACACATCAGCCATGGATTCCCCTGTTCTTCTCCCTCCCGCCCCCACCCCCACCTTCCCGCCCCTCTCCTCCATTCCCATCTCCTCCAGAGCAAGACTCCACTGGGGATTCATTTAAACCTGGTGGATTCAGTACAGGCAGGTCCAGTCCCCTCCTTCCAGGCTGAGCAAAGTGTCCCTGTGTAAGCCCAAGTTTCCAAACAGCTAGCTTGTGTACTAAGGACAGGTCCTGGTTCCACAGCCTGGATGCCTCCCAAACAGTTCAAGCTATTCAATTGTCTCACTTATCCAGAGGGCCTGATCCAGCTGGGGGCTCCACAGCCTTTGGTTCATAACTCATGTGCTTCCATTCATTTGGCCATTTTTCCCTGTGCTTTTTCCAATCCTGGGCTCAACAATTCACAATCCCACAGTCCCTCCTCTTTCTTGACAATTGGACACCTGGAGCACCACCTAGGACCTGGCTGAGAATCTCTGCATCCACTTCCATCAGTCATTGGATGAGAGTTCCAGCTCGACTGTTAGGGTGTTTGGCCATCTGATTACCAGACTAGGTCAGATCAGGCTTTCTCTCGACCATTGTCAACTGACATTTTTTTTTAATTTTATAATTTAATTTAATTTTACATGTCAGCCATGAATTCCCCTGCCCCCCTCCTCCTGTCCCCCTATGCTTCCCCCAAAACCATCCCCCATTTCCATCTCCTCCAGGGTAAGGACTCCCCTGGGGATTCAGCTCAGCCTGGTAGATTCAGTTGAGGCAGGTCCAATCCCTTCCTCCCTTCACTCATGCTGAGCAAAGTGTCCCTGAATAGGTCCCAGGTTCCAAACAGCCAGCTCATGCACTAAGGACAAGTCCCTGTCCCAGTGCCTAGGGTCCTCCCAAACATTTCAAGCTAATCAACTGTCTCACTTTTCCAGAGGGCCTGATCCAGTTGGGGGCTCCTCACCTATTGGTTTATAGTTCATGTGTTTCCACTAGTTTGGCTATTTGTCCCTGTGCTTTTTATAATCATGGTCTCAACAATTCCCACTCATACAACCCCTCTGCTTTCTCACCGACTGGACTCCTAGAGCTCCAACTGGGGCTTGGCCATGGATCTCTGCATCAGTTTGGGCTTTCTTTTGACCATTGCCAGTAGTCTATTTTGTATAGATGAGTGACCCCAAAAATTCGACCAAGGAACTCATAAAGCTTATAAACACCTTTAGCAATGTAGCAGGGTACAAGATTAACTAAAAAAAAAAAAAAAAAAAAAAAATCAGTATCCCTCCAATATATAATTGACAAACAGGCTGAGAAGGAAATCAGAGATACATCACCCTTTACCATAGCCACAAATGATATAAAATACCTTGGGGTAACTCTAACTAAGCATGTGAAGGACCTATATGACAAGAACTTTAAGTTCCTGAGGAAAGAAACTGAAGAAGATGTCAGAAAATGAAAAGATCTCCCATGCTCATGGATAGGCAGGATTAACATAGTAAAGATGGAAATCTTACCAAAAGCAATCCACAGATTCAATGCAATCCCCATCAAATTACCAACACAATTCTTCACAGACTTGGAAAGAATAATACTCAACTTCATATGGAAAAACAAAAAACCCAAGATAGCCTAAAGAATCCTGTACAATAAAACAACCTCTGGAGGCATCACAATCCCTGATCTCAAGCTCTACTATAGAGCTACAGTAATAAAAACAGCTTGGAAATGGCATAAAATCCAACCTGTGGAACAATGGAATTGAATTGAAGACTCTAACATTAATCCACACACTTATGAGCTTAAATTTTTTGACAAAGAAGCCAAAAATGTACAATGGAAAAAAGAAAGTATCTTCAACAAATGGTGCTGGCATAACTGGATGTCAATATTAGAAGGTTGCAAATAGATCCATATCTGTCACCATGTACAAAACTTAAGTCCAAGTGAATCAAAGACCTCAACATAAATCCAGTTACTCTGAACCTGATAGAGGAGAAAGTAGGAAGTAGTCTTGAACACATTGGCAACAGAGATCACTTATGAAATATAGCACCAATAGCACAGACACTGAGAGAAACAATTAATCAGTGGGACCTCTTGAAACTGAGAAGCTTTTGTAGAGCAAAGGACATGGTCAACAAGACAAAGCGACAGCCTACAGAATGGGAAAAGGTCTTCACCAAACCCACATCTGACAGAGGGCTGATATCCAGAACATATCAAGAACTCAAGAAATTAGACATCAATTTTTCCAACAGTCCAATTAAGAAATGGGCTATAGAGCTAAACAGAGAATTCTCTACAGAGGAAGCTCAAATGGCTGAAAGACATTTAAGGAATTGCTCAACATCCCTAATAATCCAGAATGGCTAAGATCAAAAACACTGAAGACAGCTTATGTTGGAGAGGTTGTGGAGCAAGGGGAACTCTCCTCCATGGTTGGTGGGAATGCAAGTTTGTACACCCACTTTGGAAATCAATATGGTGCTTCTTTAGAAAATTGAAAGTCAGTCTCCCCCAAGACACAGCTATATCATTCTTGGGCATATTCCCAAGGAATGCTCAATCATCGCACAAGGACACTTGCTCAGCTATGTTCATAGCAGCATTATTTGTAATAGCCAGAAACTGGAAACAACCTAGATGCCCTTCAACTGAAGAATGAATAAATAAAAATGTGGTACATATACTCAGCAGAGAAAAAACAATGACATCATGAGGTTTGCAGGCAAATGGATGGATTTAGAAAATACCATCCTGATTGAGGTATCCCAGACTCAGAAAGACAAACATGGTATGTACTCACTCATAGCTGGATACTAGATGTAAAACAAAGAATGACTAGTCTGCTCCTTACAACACCAGGGATCCTACTTAGTAAAGAGGACCCTAAGAAGACACAGGGATCACCCAACAACAGAGAAATGGATGAGATCTACATGACCAACCTGGGAGTGAGGGTGGGCAATGAAGGACAAGGGTCAAGGGAAAGAGAGCTTAGGGGTGTGGGAGTTCCCAACCGGATCAAGAACAGAGAGGGAGAAGAAGGAATGAGAGACCATGATAAATGAAGACCCCATGGGAATAGGAAGAAGCAAAGTGCTAGAGAGTTTCCCAGAAATCCACAGTTACTTCACCCTTCTAACCTACCATGTATTTCAGTATTTGATTTGTAAAGTCCATATGTTTTTACATTATAAAATTTTCTGTTGCATGACAATATTCCTCTTATCTTTATCGTATTTAAGTGGATTTGGTGCTGACTGAGTTACTTGGCACAGGCTTTTCTTTCCCCTTTTTTTTGCACTCATCCTCTTGAAGGCCTTTTCAAGGAGGACTTGTGGACACTATATTTTGAATGAGTAAAAAGAATATTGCCTATTCTACTTTCTTAGTTGTCAGAACAGAAAAATCTGAGGTCTTATTTTCTTTTCTAGAGTATTTTGTAGTGATTTATCATTTTCCACAACTTCCAAAGTCTACTTAATTTATTTTTCATTATTTCTGTATGAAGATATTTTGAAAGGACTTTGTCTCTTAAATTCCACATTAATTGGCTTTCTTCATTCTATGCTTCCTTTGGGATTTTGTGTTCTTTAATTTTCTAGATATGATTTCAGAGACTTGTATCTAATTGAACTTCTGTTTTCAATTTGATTTGTTTAGTTTTTCTATATTGGAATAGCTGTTCACGTTTTCTGTTATTTGTTTTTCAAAATTAAAATAATTAGGGAAATTAAAATCTAATACTTTTCAACTTTGCCTTCTTCATTTTTTTATTTAGTCTATTTTTCTATAACATATTCCCCATGATCTCATCAGTTTTAGCATTGATTGATTTTTATGTTTTTTTTGTGTTTATGCATATATATTGTTGTGGGATGTCTTTCTGTATGCTGTGAATATGTGTTGCTCTGATTGGTTGATAAATAAAGCAGTCTGGCCTATTACAAAGCAGCTTAGAGACAGGCAAGAAATCATAGAGAGAAAGAGAGGAAGAAGAAAGGCAGAGGTAGAAGGGATGCCATCCTGCCATCCAGAGAACAGCATGTAATGGCACACAGGTAAATCTGGAGTACACATGGCAACTTATAGATTAATAGAAATGGATAAAGTTACAAGGTTGAGCTAGCCCTAAGCCTTAGTCAGTCAGTCTTACCGTTTGCAAATAACGTAAGCCTATACGTGTTTACTTCGGATCAAGCAGCTACAAAACGTGGGAGTGAAAGATTCATCCCGACTGTATGGCTCAGGTAAGCCTGGAGATACACTATGTCAAGTTCACAGCTTGCAGGCTTGACCTGCAGCATGGTAGATTCCTGTTGAGGTACACAGAGGCATCTCTAAGCTGTGCAGTGGAGGCATGGACCCACTGCGTCCCAGAATCCGAAGAGAGCATGGCTTCCAGCACTGGAAGTGGATTACCTCCACTATATTGAAAAGCTAAAATGGGCAGAGTCAGCAGCCAAGACTGCCGCTTCAGTCCTAAACTCACAGTTTAGCAGTTTGAAATCTCCCCTTGTCAGAGAAGGATTATAGAGTCACAATAAGTCAGATTCAAATGATATAAAACTCTAAATGGTTTACATTATATGTAAAAATGTATGTATGCCTGGAAGAGAGAGGAAAACGAATATGTGCAGATATATTAAAAAATAGATAGTTGTAAAAAATAAAGTCTTTAAAGAGACAGTAAAAGTAATGTAAAAAAATTAAGCCATGTGAAGATGACTATTACACAGAGAATCTGTATTGTGTTGTCTTTGGGATTTTTAACTTCAGAAAGACATTTGTTTGTAAAGGCTGCTGAGTTAAACATATATATATGTATTAGTTTGACTTCAAATTTTATGTCTGAGGATACATTGCTTTGGAAAAGATGTTCTGCTTTTGTTTCCACAGAAGATGAAAACCTAAGGAATGCTTCTAGGCTAACATGGTTTTGATCAGCCAAGACTCCCTGAGAAGCTTCAAGATGATCCATCATCCAAAATCAAATTCAAGGCAACTGGCTCAAAGAATACAGTCTCACAGACTACTCAAGTCAGGACTTGACCATAATCCTAAAATTTTCTTTGTGTCCCCATAAGACTACCAGCACCCACAGTCAGAAGGAAGCAGGCTAGAAAACTATTCCCACATTCCCCAAAACTGTATTATGGATATTTGTCTTTCTTTAGAGATTGGTTACAAATTGTTATTGGTCATAGACAATACTTTTCTAAAGAAAAAAGGGGGATAGGATATAGCTATGATAGGATGAAATGGTAGATTATGGAATCTACTTTTAAAGAGCAACAATTTGTGTAAAATGTTTTACATTGCTATAGATTTTAGTTTATTACAAATTTGAAGTTAATTTTATTATACTGTATGTATATTTCTACTCTTGTTTAAGGTATTATGTTTGTACATATATGTATGTACAGCTCATTTGAATTTGTAACAGATAATTAAGAAATACAGATTAATAATTATTCATCTATGAATCTATGATAATCAAACTTATAGTCATGTTAGTTAAGGTTTGTTTGTTTGTTTGTTTGTTTTTGATTTTGTTTTTTCAAGACAGGGTTTCTCTGTGTAGTTTTGGTGCCTGTCCTGAATCTCACTCTGTAGACCATGCTGTCATTGAACTCACAGAGATCCTCCTGACTCTGTCTCCTGAGTGCTGGGATTAAAGGCATGAGCCACCACTGCCTGGCCTGTTAGTTAGGTTTTCTAGGTATATATTGATATATTTCAATTAGGAAGGTAATCTTCAAACACTTTAAAGACGTACAGAATATGACATTTAAAATGTTTTAAAAACTTAGACTTTCTGGATAGTGAGACAAATCTGCTCCTGGCAGCACTGATTTACTGTCATGACCGCCTTGACCAGCAAGGAAGATGCAACACTGAGCTCTTCTTTCAGCAGTTTACTCAGGAACCTTGAACAATCTTCTGACCCCAGGGAAAGCCCGCCCACGACCTAAATAGCCCCTGGGTAGCCAACCATAGCCTGCCATGTAGGCACTGTGGATAGGTCCAGGTTCACGGAAGCAAGCCAGATCCTAGGACTAAGCCAAATGTGGAGTTGTTTACTCCCGAGAGCACTCACCATCAGGGGGGTGGGGGCAGAAGCCAGCGCCATCTTATGGGTGCGGCTGTGCACAGCTCTCTACAATTTACTTCAAAGGAAAAGATGGGCATCGATGACATTCTACAAGGAGTTTATCTTCTTCTTGGCAAAAATAGCCATTTGGGCAAGAAATTACTCATGCGTGGACTTCTGATAATACGCTATATAAACTGGACATCCAGGACATTTAGGAAGGTGACTACTGAACATTGCAAGGTGAAATGGTTCTTCAGATTCTTGTTTTTCAAAGGAGTTTGCCAAATATTCTATAGGACACAGGGAGAAGTGACTAAAAAGCTCTAGGCCTATTGTCTGATGATGGATGCCCCAATATTACAGAGGAACTTTGGATGACTGTCCAAACAAGCAACTCTTTCTGTCATTTCCAGAATTTTGGAAGTTGCTTACAATGCATTTCCTGTTTACTTAGGTAATATTATATCCTTCTGCGGTCTTTGATGTAGTTGAAGACTAGATAGTTATAATTATAATTTTCCCTGGTTATGATAAAAGATAAATCAGATATAAAACTTTAGACTCATAAACATAGGATAGATAGAATATTTTCTTTAATTTTGCCAAATATGAATGGAATATATATTGTAATTGCATTTCCTGCTTGATAACTGTCCTATTATTTGTAATTTTAGTATGTTTAAGTTAAAAATCCTCTTTTTTGATTGGACAGAAAAGGGGAAGTGATGTGAGATGTCTTTCTCTATGCTGTGAAAAGGTGTTGCTTTGATTGGTTGATAAATAAAGCTGTTTGGCCTATGGCAAGGCATGTTAAAGGCAAGTGGAAAATCCAGGAGAGAGAGAAGAAGAAGAAAGGCAGAGGCAGAAGGGAGCAGTATGTAATGGCACACAGGTAAAGCCATGGAACATGTGGCAACTTATAGATTAATAGAAATTGGTGAAGTTATAAGATTTATCTATCATCTTTCTATTTGTCAACTACCACTCTATCTATCTATCTATCTATCTATCCATCCATCCATCCATATATTATATTTTATTTCCATGAATCAACCCAGAGCTTTACACAGTCTACTCACACTGCTCTCTAGGCACTTTGTCTTATCCTTTCATTTTCTATAGCATTTTAAGAAGTCTTTGTTTAGACACACCTTTTATGCCAACAATCAGGGAAATAAATGACATTCATTTCCAGGAATAATCTAGAAATATGCTGCAGTAGTATTTTGGCTTAATTCTTTTCCATTGTATGATGAAAGACCAGTAAAGCATAGCAGATTAGATTCAAAAAGTCTTTGGTGATATAAACCACTTCATATAAACTGAATAACTGAAAAGAAGCCAATTGTTTAATTCTATTGTTTAGTCTCTTTTCTAATAAAATTACCTTACCAACCATGTCTATTTAAGTAGGTTTGTTATGAAAACTAATAATTGATAAATGTAAACTATTTAGAGAAAATGCTATATAACATATAAAAATAATAATAGTAACATAGTGCTTGGCAAATTGAGTCACTAGAAAATCTTTACAGAAATCATGACAAATTAGCAGACTGAGGGGATTTGTGTATGAGCAAACAGAAACAATTGGCTATTACCTAATGTCAAAAAGAAGTAGCAGAGTCCATGGGTCAGGGTATGAGAACATATGACAATGTCTAGTGAAGCTGTAGTGTCTTGATAATATTTATATATCTTAGTTAGGCCTCCCAGAGAATATTCTTTAGTAAGTTTTATGTGGAAGATAACCTGACAGGTTTGTGGGTATAAAGTTTACATGTTTAGTTGATAGTTATTTACTGCTGTTATTCTATGAATGTTGATTTAGGACTCCACCCTGAAAGGAAACTCTCATTCATTCCTGCAATATCCAAATCAGGTAGAGAGGGAAACTGATAGTTTTAAGTTTGGAAATGATAGCTTGCATAGTACTTCAGTCAGTTTTTTAGAAGGGCATATTTCCTCATGTTTTTCCAATTTCAGCCATTGATTCATGGGAGTTCATTCCTAAGATTCCACATTGGAGACAATAAGAGTTTAATTTTAGAAACAGAAAATGGGAAACAATATTCTCTCCCTTTTAACTAGAAAAACTCAACAAGTAGAAATGTTTATAACTTGAATAAAATCATTGGTTCATTAACATCATAATTCATTCAGATTAAATATTCTCACACTAATAGCAAATGCATGGCTTTGTGGTTCCTGTAGTGTTTAGAGAACGGGCATATTTGGTACTTCCCCATTTTAGTGCAACACACACCTTGAATGTGGCATAACACTTACAACTGCTTTGATCTTCCCCAGGAAAGAGTAACAGTGGTTAGGAGTGAGTATCTGGCAGTCAGCTCCTGCATGATAATGCTTAAGTGAAATGATTTTGCCTGAGGCGGTTCTGACCCTCCTGATATTGTGTGAAAAGGGGTGAGATAAGTATAGTAGCTCATTGTCATTTGCCTTCAAATATTTCCAACTTTTTTTCAGAGCCTGAGTGGGAACATTAATTGATGGGAAAAATGAATGGTTTTAAAACTAAATTTGGACTCATGTTTCATTCATCTTCATCCAGATGCTGATGCATTTAAAACACTGATAAAGAATGTATGTCACCAAGAACCATGGTTTATAGCAACTAACACCAAGTATACCTCGGCCATAAGGATCCAATGTGTTAATAGAAATAGATCTGCAGCAGGCTGCCCTCCATAGCACTAGCTGGATAGTCAACCTGATGAAATAAATAGCAAACTAGTTTCTCTCTGTGATAGCAGCTTCACACATTCAAACATCATCTTGAAGATATAATCAGGAATAAATTCTAATCAAAGTTTTCTGCTATTATTACCCTGCAAATGTATATGCTGAAAAGGTGAAACCTCTCTATAAAGATCTCGATAACCTCATTGCAATGATAAAACCAGCCCCAGCTGTGGAACGTGCCAAATACACCATGCAGTCTCTGTTTCCTTTCTTGTGCATTTTGTTTACCTTATTCCTATTCTGTCTGATGAGGTTTGTGCCATGGCTGCTGAATGCTCCGCATTCACTGCTTAGTGCTAATGGCTACGGTGCCTAAAGATGATTATTCCACTGTCTTCTGGACCTCTTCCTTTTCTACCTCTGCCAGGACTGCCCTTCTGATAGGAAAGTCTTTTAAGTTTTACAACATATTAAATTGATGCACTAAGAGGCAGGTAGCTGCAAAGTGATGCTCTCTTATTAAACATACCTACATCTCACAAAAGGGCTTTCATTCTCTTCATTATTTATATTTTATGGGTATATTTAGAAGTACAGGGAAATAATTCAGTATATGTACACTACATTAATCAAGGTAATACATTTTCTTTCCTTAAAATTTAAATTGTTTTCATTAATATACCAAGTATTCTCATCAAAATAAGAGTAACTAAGCTAAATATTCATTGACAAGATATTTGATTGGTATTTGGAGTGTAATTTTACTGGTTGAGGGCATGGGTGGAAGGTGAGATGCCACTTTATTAGAGCCCTCAAAAATGACCCAAGATAGGAAGCTATTGATTTTGCTTATGTGTGCTCAAGTCCTTGTCCCTGGGTGAACATTGGGAGTTGATTAAGCTCATTCAAAATGTATTTATGTTATCAAATCTTAATCAGTCTTGCTGAAGAAATATACATGCAAGTGCACATCAAAGTTAATTACTTCTACAAAAGACATCTTAATATGTTCTAAATGAAAGTGAACAGATATAGTTGATCAGAGTATAGCTAGCCATATAAAGTAACATTTTGCAAACATTCAAGCATGCAAAAATGATTTAGTGAGGTCTGAATTCTGACAAATCCTAAGAATAACTACCATTTTAAAAGTTGTTACTGTGTTTTAATTTGATGTGCTCCAAGGGATGTTTAAGTCTGATATTTGCTATATCTCACTGATAATCAAGTAATTTTCAGAGCAGTGAAGTTTCGCAATTGTCTTAATTGTGAATTTATGAGTATAAGACAACTGCAATTTTTCTGTGATGCACTATGAAGCTCAACTACTAATGAGCATGGAGTTGTTTAAATGTAGAAAATGAGCTTTATATATTCAGCATAAAATTCCCCAGAATGGCTAGGAAACAGCATTTTAAAGACTGTATCTGCATACGTATGTGAGAGAAACTCTGTGTGTGTGTGTGTGTGTGTGTGTGTGTGTGTGTGTGTGTGTGTGTGTGTGTTCCTTATTATTTGGCCAAAAACAATTCCAATAATTAGTAGACAAGACAAAGATCCTCATAGTTTCTTCCATTTCCTGAAAGAGAACTTAGGCATATAGCCTACCCACTGAGCATCTTACAGTTTTAAAGAAAAATAAATTTAAAATGTTTGAAAATTGTGTCTTCACTTCACATTACCTCCAAGCTATATCATTTAAGGACCATTTGTTGTAGTATTTGTTAACTGAGAGAAACTAATTGTACTTTTGAGCAGATGAGATTAAAAAAAATAAGCCCAGATTTTCAAATATTAACACCAAGGTGATTTTTAATCTATAGATTAAGAATTCTTAAATTTTTTTCACATATCCCATTTCTCTAAGAGTATTGATTGCTTATGTCAAACAAGTGTTAACTTAATTTCCACACTGGATGAGGTGCTAGTCTAGGTGACAAGAATAAAGCATGAATAACTGATTTCCACAGTGAGTCCAGGGTTAGCCAAAGGGGACTGACAGTGAATATTTGGCACAACTGGATGTAATATATTAGGTGTTGAAAAGTGCTGTGACAAAGGCTGAAACTGTCTAGGTGTGATGAGAAAAAGTAGAGAGGTTTAACATTTTATGGAATGGTTTTTAAAAAGCACTTCTGGTGAAGCGATATTTAAGCAGAAATCTGCAGAACGGAAGGGTAAAGGCTGGCAGAAACACACAGTGAGAACAAGAAGGCATCAGAAAGCGGAAATTATTCAAAGTAGTAAATGTAGTTGTGGAGAAGCATTCGAGATTCTGCAATCTCATGACTAGTCATAATGTAAGAACTGGGAGAGCATTAACCCTGAGAGGGAACAAATCCTACTTAATCTTGCTCATTTGTTTATTGTAATGTTCTTCTTTAAAGATTGAAAGAGAGTATATGCAGCTTTAAAATGGATATGTCTTTTAAAGAACTTTGTTGACAACATTTGTTATTTTAAAAATTAAAATATTCAATAGTTATACAGGATTTTTTGAGTTTTTTTTAAATAACATTTTTATCATCATCATCATCATCATCATCATCATCATCATCATTTTACCTTTCCAGTATTTTACTTCCTGCATTTCTTGTTTAATTATATTTAAATTGCTCTGCTAAGAATTCATAATTAATAAAGATACTTCATGAAATATATTGCCATTGCTACAGTCAAAGGAGGGTATCTAGAGCAGATACCTCCGTGTTCTATTTGCTATTGGGTCTGCAGTAGTCAAGGTAATAAGGCAAGAAAATAAAGCAATGTATATTATTTGCAAAGATGAATCATTCGTAAGGTGTTTTTACATGACATGATTATGCACATGGAAAACTAACAGATACCTACAAAAATTCTATAAATGAATTAGCTAATTTAATATTATTCCAAGATTTCAGACAAATATAAAAAGCTGTATTTCTTTATATATTAGCATTATACATTTATATATTTATATAATTAACTATGTGATTTATTTTTATATTGTTTTTCTTTATTTAGAAAAGTAAACAAGAAATTGAAGACAAATGTACTAGTTAGATACATGTATAATATTATGGAAGACTACATAAGTCAAATTTAGCAAAACATAGGCACCTCTCTATAGTGAAAACTACTGATCCTAGTGAACAATTTAAAACAATAAAATAAAGTAGTATACATTACTAGGAATTCTTGACATTCTGATGATATCTAATATTTCCCAATCATATCACAGAATTCATGCAATGAAATAAAAATCTCAGTCAGTTCTTGAAATGTCCAATTGTAAATTTATTGAAATACTGTTACTCTAAGACTGCTTATGAAGTTATAGGAAGCAAGACGATATAGTTTCTACCTAAGCATAGACATGGATAAATAGAAAAAATAAAAACCAATAATACATCTATACATATGTATCCTTAGTTTTTTCAATGTTGTGAAAAAAATACTTTGACAAAAGAAATTTAAAGAATAAAGGTTTAAAGATTTTCTTCTAGCTCCTAGTCCCAGCTTACAGTCCATGACAGCAGGGTGGTCATAGGAGCAGGAGCTTGGGAGAACTTCTTGTAATCACCCATGTGCTAGAACAGAAAGCAGTGGATATTGCATTCTTGTGCTGAGTTCTCTTTCTCTTGTTATTTAGCCCAAGACTCCAAGGCAAGAGAATGGTGCACACAGTGGGCAGATCCTCCTACATCAATTAATGTATTTCAGGTAGTCCCTAACAGACATTCTCAGAGGCGTTTCTTGCAAGTGTTTCATGATTATCTCAAGGTGAAAAATAAAACTGACCAGAACAACAATCACTAATTTTCATCAAGATGCCAATGTGTTCAGTGCAAACAAGGGTGTTCTTAAAATTTATCTTTTACTCCTCCTGTGTAGTGTAGACTGCCCTTGATTCATGATCCTCTTGCTCCAGTCCCTGAATACTGTGATTATAGGCATGCACTCACACCACCAGTATCTTTAAAAGTATTCTTAACCAATACATAGTAACATAGGTTATTTCTAAGAGACTGTGTTAATTCAGTGCACATATACAATGTGCAATGAACAATTCAGGATGATTAACATTTTATTATTTTCAGGTATTTCTTAGAATTGTGCTTAGAATCTGTAACTTTTTCTTGATCTTTCTTTAAATATTAATAATAAATATGAACTAAATGCAGCCACATCTATATGATAGGATGATCAGAAATGTTTAGAGTCTAAAACTCAGGAGGGAGATTATTGCTTAGAGATGATATATTTTGTTTGCCAACAAAAAGTGTTATGGGTCAAAAGTGTTAAAGTGTCAAAGCACATGCCTAGCATAAATGAGGCCTTGGAGTCAACTTCCAACACTACATTTTTTTTTAAAGAGAGAGAAAATAAGAACCACAGACTTGAAAAAAAGTTTGTGAAACATACACATATATTACTTCGATTCCAGATATGAAAATGAAAGGTGAAGATAGTGTGACTGGATAACAAAACAAACCATTATTAGACTATTCAATTTACACTTCACAGAAAATATATAACTGACCAAGAAGCCCTTGAAAAGATGTCTTAAAGTCATTAGGATAATGAAAAATAAAATTAAAAGCAATATAAAATCTCAAAAGTCACAGAAGTCTTCTTTGAAGACAGAAATGATACTAGCAGGCAAGTGTTGTAACAGCTTAGAAAGCCACTTAAAATTATTACAAAATTCTAAGATTCTACTCTTAGTGATTTTTCCACCTTATGATATATATGACCATTTAAAACTTTTATATAATTCATGTGCTTCCATTCGTTTGGCTATTTGTCCCTGTGCTTTTTGCAATCTTGGTCTCAACAATTCATGCTCTTATGGTCCCTCCTATTTCTCGACTGCTGGACACCTGGAGCTCCACTTGGGGCCTGGCTGAGGATCTCTTTGCTCAGCCTGGAAGGAAGGGACTGGACCTGCCTGTCTGTACTGAATCCACCATGTTTAAATGAATCCCCAGGGGATCCTGGCCCTGGGAGGACATGGGAATGGAGGGGAGGGGCTGGGGAGAAGGTAGGGTTGGAAGCGGGAGGGGGCAAGACAGGGGAACCCATGGCTGATGTGTAAAATTAAAACACATAATAATAATAATAATATCTTTATGCCAATGGTTAACACATTATGATATTATCAAGTGGAATAATCTCAATACTAAAGACATATTCATTAGTGTGTCCAAAACAGGCATCATTCTTTAAAATATGCAGAATGAAAGAAGCCAGATGCAAAAGAATACTTACCTTACTCTTGAGGAAATATAGGTTATACTTGCAGTGATCCAAAGTAGACCAGAGATCTCCCATAACTCCTGTTGGCATGGGAAGCAGCTACAAAGACCTTCAATGAGATTTATACATGATAAAAATAGTGAGATGTTATATAGGTATATCCATTAGTCCAGTTAGATGTGTAAATAATATACATATACACTAACATATGTATTTTTATCACCTGAGTAAAAGGCAATGGCCACAAAAACAGGGGCACATGCACACCTCTGTATCTATAATGTATGATTATCAGGTATTTTAAGAGGTTAAAACTTAAGATTGAGATTATTGCTTATAGATAATATATTTTTATGGCTTATTTGATAATATAATGTGGATACCTTAGCAAAAAAAGTTTTACATAATGTTCTTTGCTTAAACAATATATACTTTACCTTTCATTATTTGAAAAGACATAAATGACTCAATTTTGGAAATTTTGCTAACTCACAATTCACCATGACAGTGTGTAAATAATTTTTTATCATTTCATATGGCAAATACTTAGGTGACATTTAAATATGCCAATATCCATTAAACCTTTTTGGTTTTTGTTGGAAATGAATCTGTTGTACAAACTTTAGGAGAGGCTATCTACCTGTTTTTTGGTGTACAATGCAATCTGTTATGATGGACATGATTTATATTTATTTTGCTCAATAGGATCTCCACTATCATATGCAGAGGATTCTGTAATTCCTCCTTCCCTCTATCCCGGCTCACCTGATTACATTGCAGTAAGAGCAATTGTTGGACTCTATCATATTTGCAAAATTACTTTGAATTAAAAGAGATGGGAGAGTATGATGGCTTCAGAGCTTTTCCTACACTAACATAGCCTATTGAAAAAGCTGAGCTCAATTTTGGGCCAGGTAATGACAGGCATATTTTTCTCTTTTCTTTAGTACCAGTTAAGTACTTAAGTGTTCACGTATGGAGCTAGTATTAAGATTGATATTTGAGAAAGAAACTTTTAGAACCATTAGTTATTGTGTCTTAACCAATGTTCCAGTTCAGATTATCAAATAATTCAATATTGAGAGTTATGGGCAATGGCTTTTAGTGAGTGGACCTTTATTTGCTATTTTCTATTGCCTTTATGGATGTGGCAGCTTTTCTTACTTCACAGTGATTTAGGATATGAGAGATTTCCCAAATATTTCTGATCATGAAGAGGACTAAAGTCTTTTGTCCTTGTATATCTTAAAGTAAATCACAGTGATAGTCTTGAATTATTTGTATTTTGCTCTTTAGTTCCTAGTGTGGGATTTTACCATGTTTGTGTAATATGACCTATGTCAAGCCTATAAATACATTTTTTACTGTCTCTTAATTTCTATCATAATCACATACTTTTTGCAACTGCATATATTGGAATAGATAGTATTAATCTTGCCCCTACAGCAATGGGAACTCAATATATACACAGAACATAGGGTCAAAAGCAATTGGTTAGATTAGTATATTAATGATAAAACTGGCATATTTTGCATTGTACAACAAAATGGTGTTTCTCATGGGCATTAAAAAACAAACAACAACAAAAAACAAAACAAAACAAAAAACCTTGGAAGAACAGAAGTATGTCATGTGAAAAAAAGATAGCAAGTTGAGTGACTGGTAGTACTTATGCAAATAATTATAGCTCATTCACTTTTACAAAACAAGAGGTGGAAACAATAAGTCCATTAATAAATAAGGGTCTGATGAAAGACATTTAGTGATACTTTATGTATATATTCATGATTTATTTCTACTTAATTTAGTAGGCTCTTTGTCATGGTAGTAATTCTTAAATAATAAAATTAATGAAAAAGAACAATTTATAAAACAATAAAAGCACTTTTCACTGAACATATTCACTGTGCAGGGTATTGCTTCACACAAGGACATTTTTATATATTTATTACATAGTGAGAAGACTCTCCCACACGACTTACCATCTCTTTTCTCTCACCTGCCATTCCCATCAGTTCTGTTATCTCTCTAGTCAATTTTCCTTATATTTTCTTATCATATATATATATATATATATATATATATATATATGATTTATATATCTATACAAAACTCAGAAATCACACATGAGAAAAAACATGCAATATTCGCCTGTTTAATGCTGACTTCATTTGTTTACTATAATTAATTCTAGTTTCATTTATTCTCCTGTGGATAACATAATGAATAATCACTAATTTCTATAATTATCATATATGTAGAATATTTGCTTTGTAATATCTTGATAAAGTATTTTCTTTTTTCCCCTTTTATTGGAAATAGATATTTTTCTCATACAATGAGTCCTGATTATAGTTTCCCCTTTCAACTCCTCTCAGTTCCTACTCCCCTCCCTTCCCCTCCCATCTGGATCCACTCCCTTCCTGTTTCTCATTGGAAAAGAACAGGCTTCTAAGAGATAACAACAAAATACAACAAAGTAAAATATTAATGAGAGGAAACAAAAACTATTATATCAGAGTTGAACATGGCAAGCCAACAGGAGGAAAAGAGTCCTAAGAACAGGAACAAGAGTCAGAGGCCCAGTCTTTCACACACTCAGGAGCCTCATAAAAACACTAAACTGAAAAACCATTTTATATATATATATATATATATATATATATATATATATATATATATATATATATATATATATATATATATATATATATATATATATATATAAAGGCCCTGTTCATGCTGCTTTAGTCTATGTGAGTCTGAATGAGCTTTGCTCAGTTGGTTTGCAAGGCCTTGTTCTAGTGTCCTCCATCCCTCCTAGCTTTTATACTCCTTTTGCCTCCTCTGTTGGGTTCCATGAGCTCTGAGGGGAGGAATTTGTTGACAGAGACATCCTGTTTGTAGCTGAGTATTCCAAGTGCCCCTGTCTCTCTCTCTTTCTCTCCCTCTGTTGTCTCCCTCCCCAGTCTCTCTGTCTCTCTATCTTTCTGAATGATGTCTGCCTGTGAGTCTCTACATTTGTTTCCATACCCTATAGGAGAAAGCTTCTCTGATGATGGCTGAATGAGGCACTGATCTATGAGTATAGCAGAATATCATCAGGAGTCATTTTATCGTTACTTTTTCTTTAAGAGCAGTAGAATTTAGTTTTATACTAGATCTCTGGGGTTTCTATCAACTATTTTATAATTCCAAGTGTCTAAAAATTTCAGCTGTATTTTAAAACACCTGAAGATGTATTCTAGTGTCTATTCTAGCAGGGTTTTGGTTAAGCAGAGTTCCCTCACTATGTAACCATTTATTTTTCTCAATATTACAGATGAATCTCAAGCATTCCCACATGGTTAGCACCATCTGTTGTAACTACCAAAAATGCTTGGGGGCTACTTCTCTTTCAGTCTTTATTTATAATCCAAAATGAGCATTTGTATATTTGTAAACTCATAAACAAAAATATGACATTCTATGCAGGAGCTGCAGGAAGGAAAAGTCCCCTTTTAGATACAAGCATGTTATCGTGCTGCAGTCAGCAAACCATGGAACTCAATTGTTTCAGGCTCTTGTGTAGTTTAGCAATATGGCAATGAAACTTGTCTTAATAACCCTGCACTATTATCTCTGTTGACTAAACACAGACAAATTATATTTTGTTTGGTAGAGGCTTAATGTCAAATGTATTTACTGAATTTTAATGTTTGGAAATTCAATCATGTGCAAAATTTGTGTATCTACTATTAATCAGAATACCTGATTAAGCTGAGCTCCGATTAATCACTTTAAGATCATCCCAGATAAAAGGAATATGGAGATATGGATGCAATATCAAGATTTCCAGGTTGATTCATTCGGTTACTGGATCTATGAGTGGGAGCTCATGAGGAAGCACTCACTACAAGCACTCTGTTTTCTAATCATTTACATAACAAATGCACGTTCTATCTGTAGTCAGTACCATGCTTTTTGACAATCACCATAATTCCTGTTCTGCTTTGGATATCTCCCAATGCTTTTCTCTGTTCACTGTAATAGTTTCTCTACCTGCCCTGAAGTAAGGAAGTGAGCAGTGAAAATAGAATGGGAAAGCATGGATGTATGTGGAGGCCAAAAGTTGTCTATCATTTGCAATTGGAGTTACAGGTAGTTGTGAGCTCCTCCGTGGGGGAAACCCTGCAAAACAAAGATGCAACCACATGCCAAAACCTAAAACATATTTTCTTCTCAATTGCTTCAATTTTCTCCAAGGTGCCCCTTGTTTTCAATTTGCTGTGATTTTATGTGATTTAAGATAAATGAACATTAGTTATTGAAGACTTAGGAGGTCTTGAAGGTGTTCACTAAGATTTAACTCTTGTAGACTTTCCTATTTACTCATACTCTGACTTTTCTTCTCAGAATATACAGTTGAGAACTATTTGGTCTCTACTCCCCTTGGTTCTAGAATCATTTCTTTATTTTCAGGTTCAGAAGGTCATGGGTCTGTATGGTTGAATAATATATTGCTTTCACTTAGAGAACTGATTTACATGGAAGTAAAGACTTTTTCCAAGACTAATATGCAATAATTCACTGAGTATTTAATAAAACTGGCCAACTTTAAAGAAATAGCAATTGAAGAACTAAGTTTCTTTTAAAATGAATTTATTTGAATTTAATTCAAATTTTGGTAAAATTGAATTAAAATGAATATTCATGAGAACTTTATACTCTCTACAGTCCACAATTTCAAGGTTATACATATTTTGTCTTTACCATCTATTCTCTGTGAGTGAGTTTGTATTACTATGCTAGGTCACCCAAGCCTCATATCTCATTAATCTCTACAGTCTGGAGTATTTTCTCACTGATTCATCCTGCCTGTTCTTGACAAGATGTTAATTTTAAAGCCGGCCCATTCTAAAATCTCCCTGGGACTCTTTTTATTACCACTGTGGTTGATTACAAAACAATCAGTAATTTTGTCCTCTGTGGCTAAGCTTTCTGTAATAATTTTCATTAAGAAATGTCTATTTCTTTTATTTTAATGCTACAGTTCCTTTGAGTACATTATGGCTTTTGGTTTTGTGTTTTTAGGGAACTGTTGAATGCAAACCAGTGAGTCTCTGAGTCTACCGCTGATTCTTGTGCCCTTTCTCAGGCTCATTTCCTTTTTTGTGTTTGTTCCAATGTGTTTGTTTTTGTCTTGCCTAATTATATTATTTTTTTTATAATTTATTGTTACCCCTTAGAAGCCTGGTTGTTTTTTTAATAGGAGACAGAAAGGGGGTGGATCCAGATGGCAGGGGTTAAGGGGAAGGAGAAACTGGGAGGGGTTAAGGGAAGGAAAACTATAATTAGAATATATCATACAATTTTTTTTTCAACAAAAGTAGAGAAAAACACACCAAGTATTAAATTGTCTTAATTTTCATTTCCATAAAAAAAAAAAAAAATGGTCTTTATTTATAGGTCCTTTGATTCTGGGCTAACATTCTGGGTTTAGAGTATACAGCAGACAAGTCTGCTATTGTTTCTCCCCTCGGGACATTCAGTCATTTCTTGTCATCAAGCCTGGATGCAGCTTGTGAGTAATGAGACCGTGTAGCTCCATTTATCTTCCTTTCCCCAGTCTGTGTAGGGGTAGAAGCCATTTTTGTTGATTAACGCTAAAGTTGTTTGAATAAGAATGCTTCCCTCCCCGACACTGTCATGTGAACACTTGGTCCTCAGTGAGTAGTGCTATTTTTGGAAGTATGGGGCATTCTGCTTTGTTGGAGGAAGTATGTCTGTCACTTGGGGCAGGCTTTAGGCACTTAGAATTCACTCACTCAGTTCTGTGCTTGAGGTCTGAAATTGTGGGTTCTCAGCTTCCTGCTCCAGCTGCAATATTTCTGCTTTGCCATCATGGTCTCTTGTCTATCCAACTCTGTAAACTGTCTTTGTTAGGGTTCTTTTGCTGTACTGAGACACCATGATCATAGCAACCCTTATAAAGGAAAGCACTTAACTTGGGCAGTTTACAGTTTAGAGGTTTACATCATTGTCATCATGGCAGGAAGCATGGCAGCACACAGGCAGACATGGTGCTGGAGAAGGAGCTTAGAGTTCTACATCCTGGACTGTAGGCAGCAGGCAGAGACAATAAGCCACTTGGCCTGGTTTGAACATCTTAAACCTCAAAGTACACCCCCACTGACACACTTTCTCCAACAAAGACACACCTACTCCAAAGAGACCACCGCCCTTAATAGTGTTACTCCTATAAGCCTATGAGGGCCATATTCATTCATATCACCACATGAATCAAAATAAATTACTTTTTCTGTGAGTTTCCCTGATCATGAGATCATCAAAGCAACAGTAAAAGAGCTAATAGGAAAGTTTTGACTTGCTGTTAGCGCTCACCATAGAGGAAAGACTGGATCACTGCAAGGCCAGCTTAACTCATTCAAATCAAACAGAACTTCCTAGATGGCCCGCACATAGCAAATAACCATTAGGTAAGTAGGTTTGCCAGTGGTTTGTTAAACAACAAAAACTAAAACCCATTAGACTGTCTTTCTAAACCCTGATAACTTCTGCTTAGACTTATATAAAAGCATGTTGTTATTCTTTCTCTATAGAGACGCTCATATTCTCTATAGTCTTCTGAGACCTTTTAGATTGTGTACCTAGGCCCAGGGAGAAGGCTCAGTGGGTAAAGTGCTTTTGATGCATAGGCATGAAGACCAGAGGTTGTATCCCTAGCATTTGCTTTAAAAACAAGACTTTGGTCATGTTTGTTGTCCCAGTGCTGTTTAGGCAGAATAAGAGGATCTAGAGGTCTCACTGATAAACTGTCTGTGCCACTTAGTTGGCTCCAAATTTAGTGAAGTTTCCTGTCTCAAAATATAAGGTGGATCATGATTGAGGAAGATATCTAAAATCAACATTCCATCTCTGGCCACAAAATGTGCGTGGATAGGTGTGCATATTGTTCTTCAAGATCAAATGAGGAAGAATGGGTTAATTTTACCTTATGGTTCCTGAGGGTTATGGTCCATAATGGCCAGAAAGACAAGTAGCAAGTGGCTGGAACAGGAAGCTGGGTGATCACATTTCTGTCACAAGCAGGAAGCAGAGGGAGCAGGAAGAGGAAGGAAGCACAACCCCTCCAAGCCAACTTAGAAACACACTTCCTTCAGCAAGGCTTCATATCCTGATAGTTATAGAACCTCTCCAATGTTTCTACATTCTGTGGACCAAGTGTTAAAATACTTGAGCATGTGGGGGACATTTCTCATTCAAATCACAGCACTTGATTTGTAAATCTGGCAGGACTTTTTAAAAGGGTTTTCATCTCTAAGGAGAAGAATCAACATAAAATTTTTTTTGTTACTGCCATTGTTACTAATTTTTAAGTTACAATACTAAATATTTCATGATCATATTTTCACATATATATGTCATTATACTTTGTGTTCATTCATTCTCAGCTTCTACTACCCTCTCCTTGTGTCTTCTTCACCTCTCTTGTTGGTACTCTTCTTCTAGGCCAAATATTCCCCTCTGAAGTAAATGGTCTGAGGACAGAAATTCAAAGTCTCCAGGCAGAATGAAATTGTCTAAAGTTGGACTCAACTGGGGAAAAATGTATGGTAATTTTATCCATGTGAAATTATGTTTTTGAATTTTGATATCATACCAAGGCATTTAATTGTAAGTATATAGTTCGAATCTAGATATTGCTCTCAGGTCATAATATCTACAGCAGACTTTTTCCTCTCACAGATACACAGCTCCAGAAATTCTACTGAGACATTGCCTGTAGGGCCCCAGCCAACACATTTTTGTGGGACTAGGATTTCTCACCTGGAAAAGCCAGTTTACATCAAAGGAGTTATTGATGTACCACACTTTCTTTTTTCCACCCCATTTCTGCTTTCTGAAAGAGAATGAGAAAGCCTGGCTGCAGACTTTTGCTGTGAAATATCTCACATATTCAGAAAAGTAGAAAAAGAGACCCCTCTTCTGCCATGTGGTCTCAGAATCCTTTTCAGAGATCCTGTCATTCTATCTGTCTTGGGTGCTGGGGCATGAACTCTCCTTAGAGATCCCATTATGTTGTTACCAGTCCATCTATTCATGACCTTGATATCTTTCCTAATAAATTCTTTATTTCCAGTTTTCCATCTCAGTGTCCCTCCTCCTCTGAATCCTTCTGCTAACAAAGTTGTGGAGGTAGTTCTCATATTTAGAGATATTTCATAGATTTTAGAAATGTGATAATGTTAAAAGTCCTCTGATCTGGTCTATTCATGTAGCAGATTCTTCTTGTTAAACTCTGAGAGTTGACCACTCACAAAATTTCCTATCACTTATGCTAACACTTGTGGTCATTTCCCCTGAAATAGTTACTATCTCCATATTATTCTTACTTTAAATTATTTCTGTATTGAGTTCTTCCCCCATCACGAAGAAGCTAATATTTAAAACATAAAAATTACTATTCAACAAGAAATTGTTGGTGAAAAGTGAATAATTCTAGATTTTTATTTTCAGAATAAAGATAATATAGCCATAATCACTAGTTTTCTGAATTTAGGAGAATGCATACACAATTTATTTCCTTGGAGAATGTTCTTGTAATGTGTATTCTAGAGGTGTATGAAGTAATTATGTGTAAAAAAAAATACAACTTAGCTGTATGGTAAGTTCCAGAATAGTATGGGCTACTGAGTGAGATCTGCCTTAAGACAAAAACAAACTAACAGCTGGGTGGTCTTGGCGCACACCTTTAATCCCAGCACTCGGGAGCCAGAGGAAAGCAGATCTCTGTGAGTTCGAGGCCAGCCTGGTCTTCAAAGCGAGATCCAGGAAAGGCGCAAAGGTACACAGAGAAACCCTATCTCGAGAAAAAATAAAAGAGAAAAAAAAAGGCAAACAAACAAAAAAATATAATGATGCAAAAGAAAACTATTTGTACAATGCTTAAAATGTTTAATGAACTGTTTTCCCTAGCTGTGATTAATATTGAACACCAAGGCAACAGGATGACAGGATGATAATGTCAAAGACGTTCTTTGAGATCCTGTATCATCACTGTCTTCAGTAAAGTGCCTTACTGGTGCTGGTTTCATTTACCAGTTAAACACTGCTGTATATCTTAGATACCAAGTGAAGACATCTGGGCAAATGTACCAGTTAAACACTGCTGTATATCTTAGATACCAAGTGAAGACATCTGGGGAAATGTACCAGGTTGTTGTAGTCTGTCCCAAACCTTCATTTTAAATGTAGTTAAATTTGTCTTGCTAATATGCATTATTAAGAACTCCCAGGAACAACTAGAGCAATGATAACTGTAGTCAGTGGTTTGAATGAGAAATGGCTCCACAGGTGCATGTTTTTGAACCCTTGGTCGCCAGATGGTGGTACTTTTTTTTTAGGGTGGGGTTATGCTGAGATATGTCTTAGCTGGAGGAAGTATGCTATAGCTTCATCACAGGTTCAGTATGCTCCTTTGATTTGTGCTTGTGATTGATGAAGCTAACTCTGTTTCCTGCTCCTGCTATCTGCTACAATCCCTCCATGACCCAGGAAACAGTCCCACAGACCTTTGGTCAAGATGTATTATCACATTGACAGAAAATTAGCTAATATAATGTATATCCAATGTTAACTACCTACATCCTTCTCCCCCACATCCATTAAAATGCAATTTTTCCCAGTCATGGAAACAGAAATTGAGATAATTCTCTGTCCTTGTGTTAAACTCTGCTGAGACCAAGCAGAACTGATTTAGCTAGTTGCTTTAGGATATACCTGCTTCTAGAAGATAAGAGAATGAACCAGCTAAACGGATTACTTATCAGGACTAACAGCTTCCTGATCAAGACTTGCTTCAAGACCCTTGGCTCTATGTGCCCAGCAACCCAAAGTTATGATATCTAAGTAGTCTACCTCATATTACATTTTGAAAAACTCCTAGAAAATTATGGTGTACAGGCACTAAAACGATGACTACTTTGCTTTCATATCCTAATATGATATGACTAGGACTCTGTTTAGTTTGTGTTCTTAATGTGCTAAACCTGATAGAACTGTCTTTAATTAACAACACTTTCTGGTAGCCTTCTGGGGAGTCATTTGGGAAAGTTCCATTCTTAGGATGTGTCTTTCCCATGCTGATGCAGCCATCCTCTACCTCTTTAAGTTCTCAACCATTTTATTGTAAGCATATATAACAAATTTCTGATAACACTTAACAGCCAGTCTTTACACAAAATGACTGAATTTTTGTTTGTTTGTTCATTTCCTGATTGACAATATAGGATGATCTGTACCTTGAGCCACCAGGCATGCTGTTGAGGCCCAGTCTCCAGTTACCCAGGCTCACTACAGCATACCTTCCCCATTGTGTTGACACTCACCTAAACTTTCTCAACAACAGTTTTTAGAAATTTCTTTTTCTTGACATATGTTAAAATAGATTCAGAAATTTCAGCTGCTTTTTTATGTTTCTTTGTGTAGGGCAATATTTTTGATCAATTCTAGTGACCACTGAGCTGTGATACTATTTCCAACAGGTCAGCTACTACAGACCCAGCCCTTACCATTGTCTTCATATAGTAATTATAGATAGGCTCTATATAATTTTAATTATTAATTAAGTTCTATAAATAACTTTGAATTAATAATGTCATTTGATTAGTGTAAATTTTAGAAATACACTGTAGTTACTACAGGATTTCCTGGAGCTTGTTGCTTCCACACTAAGGAAAAAAAAAAAAAAAACTTTAATGTTAAGTAAATTACATTCCCTGTCTGAATGAATTTTACAGATATAAAGTAACAGAGATATAGTACTTAGTGACTGAGTAGTAGGTTAGAATGCCAAATATACTCCAAAGAAGCAAAAGGCAAGCATAAAAAAAACCTTTGAAATTTAGATCAATAAATTATCTTGAGTATAGTTATACCGCCACGGCTGAAAAATAAGATCTTGGCACCTTAAATATTATCAGTTGCCTTCAAGAATCACGTATTCATATATTTCCATCTTGTGAAATTCTGCTTGTATTCCTGGATCTTTCTCCTGACCTGTGGCCAATGTTTGGTCATTAGCATCAGAGCCTGAGCCTGAGCAAGGGATGTGGGCAGAGATAAAACTGCATTCTGCCTATGACTTCTTGTTAGCAACCAAGAAAAACATTTGTTAGAGGAAAGGATTTACTTTTCATGTATCATCTATACAGGGAAGAGATAAGCTGGCATGGGCTATAAATTGTGAAATATATTATTCACTATGATAACAAATGGTTTCTAAGAGATCACTATGCCAAAATGTGTATAATTAACATCATTAATCTCTATAACATGTGTTATGCCTTTCATTGTTAAATCTTTGCCATGTATTTATATATACACAACATTATACATGTATATTTATACATAGACACTAATATGTAGGTACATATTTCAAATTGCTGTAAACTAAACACCAATTGTGTTAAAAGTATATGCACATTCTGTGAGTATATTGAGTTATATGAGTACCTAGCTGCTGATATGTGTATAACAGAAACATGGAGATCAAAATGTATACTTGTTATGATGACCTCACCCTAAATTTCCAACTAGAATTAGTAAAAAATGAGCAAGTGGAAAATCACAATATACAAAAGAGGAGACTGTCAGTTTTTAAATTCTCAACCTTTAAGTGACTGAAAGGAGGTTTTCAGTACATAAGTTTTGATTCAGTCATTAATATCAAATGAAACACCTTAGGAGGTTGGCATGGCTGGAGGCATTACTCACAGACAGCACTCCCTGGGTTCCCTCAGGGCACACATTGTTAGCAATCAGAGGCAGTTAACAAGCTCTCTGCTGTGTTCTCCCCTGGTCATAACTCTGGAAACTTTGGAGTAGCTCTTCAAGAAACCCTTGATTAGAATTCCTCACAGTAGTCCAGCATGAAGGGCAGAAAGGGCAAACCCAGCTGTGACCAGGCTATGTATAAGAACAAGGTTGGTGATTAAGAAAAAAAAATTCTGTCTTTCAGCTTTGAAGCTAAGCTTGCCATAACACAATGACTTACCAGTAGATAACTAAACAGCCCTTTATTCATCTTAGTTACACAAAATGAAAGGATAGTGAGATTAGTAATACTTGTTAAACCTACATATAATTTTACTTCATTTTGAAAAATCTCCCTGCAATTTTATTTAGTTTTGAAAATCTATCAGGCATGACTACAATAATGAAAGGCATAAATTGCAAATCATAAACAGGGCTTTAAACTGGTTAGAGTATTTCAGTAATTTATGAGTGAGAAAATGCATTTCATTTCTCTGTCCAGCTGTGGGTCTCCTGGGCAGTTCTAGGAGGTCAGCACTTGCTGCAAGGCTATGGAAACTTCACGGTACCTCTAGGATCAATCAGAAATGAACCCATGTGCTGGATGTCCTCACTTGCCCTTCTATTTTCAGAGAAACAGAGAGATCTTTGAACTAGTTAATACTCAAAGGAAGAAATTTAAACCAGGCTTTAAAATATAAAACATGCAAGTGAATGAAAGGCACTATAAAAAAAATAACGCAAATAGAAAAGGCACAGGCTGATGTAGAAAGGGGTTTTATATATAGTATATTCAGTACGATTCCATGAAAAATTATGTACCTAAACTAAAGCTTTATAAATATTCT
This sequence comes from Onychomys torridus, assembly GCF_903995425.1. NCBI lineage: Eukaryota > Metazoa > Chordata > Mammalia > Rodentia > Cricetidae > Onychomys > Onychomys torridus. Next base: position 43,190,905 of record NC_050445.1, read on the forward strand.
CAAAATGAGAATTACAAAAAGCCAATAGATATGGTTAAATCTATTCATCATAGTTACTAGGGAAAACAAATTAAATGCTAAAATAAATGCATGTCAATAATAAATATGCACAAATAGCATGAAACAGCTAATACATTGTGAAGATGTAACATGGAACATCACTTGGAAAGCTAGAATATTCTTTTAAGTGAAGCATTCTTTTAATATGTTAGGCCATACATATTTATCCCATTACATTTCTATATATTTCTATAATCTATCTATCTATCTATCTATCTATCTATCTATCTATCTATCTGCATACACACACATATATATGTATATATATTATATATATATATATATTATATATATTCTAAGAGACATGATTTATGTCTTTACAATGTTCTGTACAGCAGTGTTCATAGCAGCCTTCTTTAGCCAAACACACAATGCAAGTAACTGTCAGTTACTAAATAAATCACAAGCTATTCATAATTAATTAGCATTGAAAGGGAATGAGGCACCAATGAATGTGACAATAATGACAAATGTCAATGGCCATAATTTTAATGAAAGAAAATAGTAACTGGATTTATGTTGAGGTCTTTGATCCATTTGGATTTGAGTTTTGTGCATGGCGACAGATATTCATCTATTTGCAATCTTCTGCATGTTGATATCCAGTTATGCCAGCACCATTTGTTGAAGATGCTTTCTTTTTTCCATTGTGTAATTTTGGCCTTTTTGTCAAAAATCATATGTTCATAGGTGTGCAGATTAATATCAGAGTCTTCAGTTTGGTTCCATTGTTCCACATGTTGGTTTTCATGCCAGTACCAGGCTGTTTTTATTACTGTAGCTCTACAGTAGAGCTTGAAGTCAGGGGTCATGATGCCTCCAGAGATTGTTTTATTGTACAGGATTCTTTAGGCTATCTTGAGTTTTTTGGTGTTCCATATGAAGTTGAGTATTGTTCTTTGCAGGGCAGTGTAGAATTGTGTTGGGATTTTGATGGGGATTGCTTTTGTATTGAATCTATAGATTGCTTTTGGTAAGATTGCCATTTTTACTATGTTAATCCTGCCTATCCATGAGCATGGGAGATCTTTCCATTTTCTGACATATTCAATTTCTTTTTTCAGGGACTTAAAGTTCTTGTTATATAGGTCCTTCACTTGCTGAGTTAGAGTTACCCCAAAGTATTTTATACCATTTGTGGCTATTGCAAAGGGTGATGTTTCTCTGATTTCTTTCCCATCCCATTTGCCATTTGTATATAGGAGGGCTACTGATTTTTTATTTAATCTTGTATACTGCTACATTACTGAAGGTGTTTATAAGCTATATGAGATCCTTGGTCAAAATTTTGGGGTCACTTATGTATGCTATCATGTCACCTGCAAATAGTGAAAGCTTGGCTTCTTCCTTTCCAATTTGTTTTCCCTTGATCTCTGTATGTTGTCTTATTGATCTGGCTAAAACTTTAAATACTATATTGAATAAGTATGGGGAGAGTGGACAGCCTTGTCTTGTTCCTGATTTTAGTGGAATTGCTTTGAGTTTCTCTCCATTTACTTGGCTGTTGGCTAGATGTAAAGCAAAAGATAACCATACTGCAACATACAACTCCATGGAGGCTACCTAGTAAAAAGGATCCTAAGAAAGACATATGGATCACCCAGCAAATGGGAGAAATGGATGAGATTTACATGAGCAAACTTGGGGTAGGGGGGGTAATGGAGGGCAAGGGTCGGAGGAAAGAGAGCTTAGGGGAGTGGGAGGTCCCAGCTGGATCAGGAACAGAGTGGGAGAACAAGGAAAGAGATACTGTGATAAATGAAGACCCCATGGGAATAGGAAGAAGCTGAGTACAAGAGAGGTCCCCAGAAATCCATAAAGATATGTCCACTAAAGACTACTGGCAATGGTTGAGAGAGTGCCTAAACTGACCTACTCTGGTGATCAGCTGGCTAAACACCCTGTCATGATAGAACTCTCATCCAGTGAGTGGTAGAAGCAGATGCAGAGATCCACAGAAAACCCTCAGGTGGAGGTCCAGGATTCCAATCAGCGAGAGAGTGGAGGGAGGATATGAGCAAGAGATATCGAGACCATGACTGGAAAAAGCACAGGGAAAAATAGCCAAACTAGTGGAAACACATGATCTGTGAACCCCCCATGGAACTGGATCAGGTCCTCTGGATAAGTGAGACAGGTGATGAGCTTGAACTGTTTAGGAGGCCCCTAGACAATGGGACCAGGACATGTCCTTGGTGCATGAGCTGGCTTTTTGGAACCTAGGGCCTATGCTGAGACACTTTGCTCAGCTTTGGTGCAGGGAGGAGGGGACTGGACCTGCCTTAACTGAATCTACCAGGCTAGGCTGACTCCCCAGGGGACACCTTGCCTTGGAGGAAGTGGGAATGGCTGGGGGTGGGGGGTTGAGGGAGAAGGCTGGGGGATAGGAGGAGGTAGGACAGGAAATTTGTGGCTGATCTGAAAAATTAAATTAATTATAAAATTAAAAAATATTTATAAAAAGAAAGGAAATAGAATAATATTAAACATGCTAACACAGATATAAGTATGGGTAGATGTTGCATGTGTTTGAGAAGATGGGTGTGTACATGGGTATACACAGAGGATTGAGTATCATTTCCCAGGAGCCATTCTCTTTTTTTTTTTTTTTTTTTTTTGAGTCAGGGCCTCTTATTGGCCTGGATGAACCCATTACGCTAGGTTAGATAACCAACAAGCACCAGGATCCTTCTGTCTGTCCTTCCAGCACTGGGACTGCAATCACACATTAACACATCCAGCTTGTTTCTATGTGGGTTCTGAGGTTCAGACTCTATCATGCTTGCACACATTTCACTTTAGGAGACCATATCTCACTTCTCTATCTCTTTAATACTTAATGTTGTATAGTAAATCACTAACTATTATTAGCATATTCATGTGTATTTATAATTTTTAAATTTTCTTTCATTATGTTTCCCTGTGTATATTTGTGCACATGTGTATATGTGCAAGTGCCCACAGAGAAGAGACACATTGGATTCTTCTGGTACTGGAGATATAGGCAGTTTTAAGACACCTAATATGGGTTCTTGGAACTGAAATCAAGTACTTTGCAAGAGCTATTCTCTTTTACCCTCTGGCTTGTATTTTTAGCCATTCATGTATATTTAAATAATTATAAATCAGCATATATATATATATATATATATATATATATATATATATATATATAATATTCTTTGAGATTTCTAAACATAATCATGTTATTTAAAAGCGACAACCACTTAAATCTTACTTTATAAACAGCTTGTTTGTTATTTCATATTCACGCTTTATTGCAGTGGCTACCATGGCTAAACTAAGTGTAGAAACAATTATTCCCACCTTGTTTTTGAGCATGCATAGAAAGCACTGAAATATTCATTGTTAAGTATGATACCACTTGTTGTGTGAAACAAGAGGTCCTAGGTAATGGTAAAGAATATCCATCCATATCAATTTTGTTGTTAGAATAAAGAATTTGTTTCTGTTACTTGTGTTTGTCCAGAACTGTAGTGATATAGATGCCACAATGGAAATATAGACATTTTTTTATATGGTATGACTTTATATGGTATATCTATGTGATATGACGCACAACATAAGGAAGTTGAAACAAATAATGTGGGTTTTAGTAGAAAGACACATGAAAGACATTAAAAATGTATCCCCAAACACTAACCAAGTTGTAAGCCTTAAAAGAAAACATACATTTTACTTCCCATTTACCTGTGGTTTGTGTGTGTATGTGTGTGTGTGTGTGTGTGTGTGTGTGTGTGTGTGTGTGTATGTGAGAGAGAGAGAGACAGAGACAGAGAGTATCTGAGGACATGGTTATATAGGAGCAGAAAGACAGTATTTGGGATGTGATAAAAATTTAACATTGACAATAGAATAAAAACACATTTTAATGAATGTACATGTGTTATAAGTATATTCATCTAGTAATTATGTGATCTAAATCTATATGCTCTATATGCTTATACATACATATCTATATTGTGTCATATCTACAATTCATATAGGTATTATATTTATAATATACATGGTTCAAACATTCATATAGACAAACTTTTATAGTACACATGTGCCTCTTACTTCAACATGATAAACAACTGAAAAATATGATACATTGGTATAATACAGAATCCAAAAAAATAATCTATGTCATGGTGACTCATTGGTAAAGAGATAAATAATTTATGGTAGTTTGCTAAGAACATCTCAGCTTAAAACATAGTCTCACATTGGTTTAAATAATATAACAACAGAATATTCTCATAACTGATAAGGATATTTTAGAAGCACTGCTCATTTTTTATAGGCACATGTGTCTCTATGCATTTGTAGTTTGGTATTCTGAAGGAACAGCTAAGTATTTCAGGGAAGGGTTCAAGTCAAGGGACTGTTTCACATTGATGAGCATGATTTTGGATTTTATGGAGAGCCCAAATACGCTCTCACTCATCTGATGACAAAACAAGACAAGGAGATATATTTGGTACTCTAACTTTGCATAAAGTGTGTGATCAACCCCTTTCAGTGGAGCACATCATTTAGAAATGATTACAATCACAGCCGCTACAATGATGAAGGGGCTTCCAGTGAGTTCTTTCTCAGGTATATAGCATGTTATGACACTTTGTGAAATGGGTTTTCACTTGCTTTTTCATCTTTAAAATTTAGATTACTCATCTATATCTCATTATCCCACTGAATATGGAGATTCATGTTTCAGAACAATGTATATATTTTGTGGCAGCAAACTCGATAGTGACAGCAGCCTAGTGCACAGTTTTATAGAAAGAGTAACTCGAAAATGGATTGCAAAGCATTTCTCTGTCATATGCAAAAAAAGCAATCCCAGGAAGTTTGCCAAGAGGACAAAACTACACATTCTACCATTACAGCTGAAAATAACAAACCATCAGAGAAGTCTTAGCTAGGTTTCATAGTTTCAATTAAAAAAAAAAAAGTCCCACTAAGTAGAAAACTTTCTTAACCTTCACTTTCCATCTTTGCTTTTGCAAATTTTAAGTGAAGGTCAAAGTGTGGTATATCGTAGTGAGGATTTAAATCAAAGAAAACATCCCCTGTGCACAAAGTGCTCTAAATAAAAACCAGGTATTTTTGTAAAAGTGACCTATGTGGGTCTCATTCTGAACTGTGTGATTTGAGGAGCTGGGGAAATTATATAAAATGAATAACAAGAATTTTAATTTCCTTTAGTTTAGTTGAATTTTCATAGCCTGTGAATTATATAAAAGACCTATGTCTGTCTCTACATCCAGGCTGGGAATTCTGACTCTCTAAATCCAAAAGTCAGAAGTTTTTAGTACTAGGAAGGAAGCCATGGATTCTGCTCAATGAGAAATATATTTCTTGATAGGGAAACTTCAAAGTGTCTTTCCCTTATAACAACACCGTTGCCTTGGCAGCATTCAGCAACCTACAAAACTGGTGGTAGTTCTGGCTGAGAAGGCAAGAAGAATTCAGCCCCAAAGTGACAAGGATTATTCAGGAGTTATTTGAAGAATTGTTCTTAGGATTTTACACACATAATTTCACATTTGCCTAAACCTCATGTGCTGAGGTCTATTTTGTATTTTTGTGGTAAAATAAGCAAACAAACAAACAAACAGAAGCATACTACATAATATTTAAGTCTTACCTATTTCAAAGAGTGGAGTTCAGTAGTGTTAACTATATCCACATTATTCTATTACAAAACTAATAACTTCTATTTGGAAATGCTGAAGTTCTATATCCATTATACAGCTTTTCATTGTCCCTATTTCCCAAGTTCTTATCAGTCACCATTCTGTTTCCTGTTTTGCTTCTCTGAATACATTGCATAAATGGAATTGCTTTGCATTACCAACTTATTTCTCTCATCCAACTCATTGCTACAGCAAAAATTTATTTCTTCCTCAAGTATGAATGATACTACATTTTATGTCTATATTTTGCTTTGTTTATTCTTGCCCCTGCTGACAGAGGCTGGGTTTCTTCTGACTTCTGGGCTATTGATAACTCTGTGTCTATAAGTATGGATTTATAAATCTATTTGATGATTATCTGTTGTATAACATACATTAATATTATTTTCAGAAAGATATATGATTATGATTATGAATTATCTAAGGAGAATTTTGGCAGATTTGCTAGGGCCAAACTATAATTACCTCAGTTTGTGATACAATACCATTGCCAAGTGTCTTGTTGGTACATCTCAGCCAAAAAAATACTCATTGTATGTATGTGTATTTTATGTGCATGCTTGTGTGTGTATATAAGTGTGTGTGAGATTGTGCATGTATTTATGTGTGTATGGGTGTGATTCTGCACAAATGAGTACAGGTGCCCCTGGATGCCAGAGGAAATCAGATTCCCTGGAGCTTGTTTTACAGACAATTATGAGCTACCTGAGGTAGGTCATAAGGAAGAACTATGGTCCTCATACAGAACAGAACGCACCCTAACTGTTGGGTCTTTTGTTTTGTTCATAAATTAATGTTAAAAATTGTCATCAGTTTCTCTTTGTAAATATACAGGCAGTAGATAATTTCTGCTTCTGTTTTCACAGATTCAATGGAACACATTCACTGATATCCTCAGGTGAGAGTACAAAAGGAAAGACTTACATATAATTTGCTAAAGGCAAAGTGCCCTGATTCTGATTGGCCTTTTATTGTGCTAGAGCGTTTTCTCTTTGTTACTTCCCTTTAAAAGCATCATAATATCTTTGGAAGTGCTATAATTAATTGTTAAAAGCTTTAAGGAAGAAAAGAACAAGCAATATAATAATAACCAATATATTTTAGTTTTAGTATTTAAAATTATCTCAAAGACCCCAGTAGTAATCTTATCATTATTACTTTGGACATAGTATCATGAATATGGACAGCACAAACACACACACACACACACACACACACACACACACACACAGCTACACACAAAATTATATAAATAAATCTTTATTTCAAAATTGGTGTTTTCTTAAAAAATATTTTAATATTCTGGAATTGTTTTGAAGAAATGATTATTATAAGGCAAATGTATTTGGGGTCCCTTTCATTAAAAAGAAAAATGAGGAGAATTCGGAGATATTAATAAATATCTTTAAATTTGTTACATAGTACAGAAACTTATGTATGCTTTCTTTTCATTGGGCATTATAAACATTACATTATATATATATTTTTCCTTTGGTAGGGAATATTTATACTTCTCTATTTCTTCATTTGAAAGGAAAATATTGCACTTCTTTCTGAATGGACCTTTAGCCAGACTGCAAGAACTGAATTAGTAAAGCCTCTGTGTATTCCTTATAATAATTTTTACCATCAATACATTTTTGGTACAACTGTAAAATTAATTGCATTCAGCTAGTAGGGTTGGCTAGTTTTTAGAATGGCTTTTTATCACTTCGTGAGGTCTTGTGATTCTCATAGCTCATTGCTGAGACCCATCTTTAGACCAGAGTAGAGTGAAAGAAGAGACAAGGTTTAGGATGATGTCATTATCTAAGCTTCCATGAGGCTTGTTTCCATGGTCACACAATCAAAGGGATGCTCAAGTGTCACTATACTCAGAGGTGTGATCCTGCAACCCTTGCAAGTACTTCAATAACTGTCACTTTGTGTGATAGGTAAAAGTTGCTAGTGTTACACTGGATATGGGTTTAGTTTTGAGGCTGTCAATGGAGAATTGTACTCATATTCAGAAACAGGTTTTTCTTATTTTTATTCTGTACTTATATAGTCAATAGAATCCCACAGGTATTTTTTAACATTGAGCTCTTACGGAAGTTACAAAAAAATTTCTAGGAAAATTAAGTCCTTTTAGCTTGTTCTAATTTCTGTAATATTCTTTGTGACTATGAAGTCTGTTATAATGAGATACCAGAGGAAAGCTTGATTGTATAAAGATCAAACCTATTCTACCTAAAGTCCTAAGATAGATCAAAGAATATTGCCTGTTAACTGCAAAGTGTATATTCACTCACCCATTGAAAGAATTACAGGAATTTATTTTCTACATGCCATATAGCATAAAGGTTAAAATTAATTTCCACAGCACTTTATTTTTTTTCTTTGACTGATATCACCATATATATTTATTTCTTGAAAAGTGTTCTCCTGTCAGTTCCCTAGAGTTAGTAAAATGAGAACCATTAGGTTTCTTAGTTATTCAGATAACTTTTAGGCAACTACATGTTTTACTCACCTAATTAAGTCCCTGGATAAACTGATGAAAGAAATAAATTTTGACTTGTGGACTTCCAATTTAATTTCAACTTCCTAGCTATCAACAGGCAGCAAATGCATAAGAGGTTACACTTACTCTAATACTGTCTTTTTGGTTATCTTTCCAATCTACTCAACTTCAGGACTTGGGTTGCCAGAAGCATCTCTCAGGTATTTCTAATTATTCTCCCATATTGTTTCAAAGGAGATTGCTTTCAGTAGATATGCTTGAGGTTCCACTAGAGACAGCCACTTCTCCTTTGCCATCATCCCAGTCAAAGTTCTCTTTGCTGAACCAGGAAAATTATTCATCCTAGTTTCTTCTAATTTCTTACAGCTTCCAGATAACAGCTTTTTCTTCCCAGGTTTCTTCTTGTCAAACATAAAATCTCACATAGAATGTTCAAGAACAAAACGATATCTGAAGAATAGATAATGGAGTATTTTGAGTGTTTCTGTCCCATTGGAGATTCTTCTGAGGAGAATTCTCTGTTCAGGTCTGTACCCAATTTTGTAGTTGGATAATTTGGGTTTTTTGTATATATATTTACTTTCTTGAGTTCATATATTTTAGAGACCAGCCTTTTGTCAGACGTGGGGTTGGTGAAGATCTTTTCCCATTCTATAGGATGCCATTTTGTCCTATTGATAGTGTGCTTTGCCTTACAGAAGATTTTCAGCTTCATGAGGTCCTATTTGTTAATTGTTAATCTTAGTGTCTGTGCTACTGGTGTTCTTTTCAAAAAATTATCTCCTGTGCCAATGTGGTCAAGGCTATTCTGCACTTTATTTTTTCTATCAGGTTCAGTGTAACTAGACATGTTGAGGTCCTTGATCTACTTGGACCTGAATTTTGTGAAGTGTGATAGATTCGTATCTTTGCATTCTTGTTTGTGCCAACATCTAGTTATAATACCATCATCATTTGTTGAGGATATTTCCTTTTTTCCATTGTATGATTTTGGCTTTTTTTTAAAATCAAAACCCAAGTGTCCGTAGGTGTGTGGATTTTTGTCTGGGTCTTTGATTCAATTCCATTGATCAATGTGTCTGTTTTTTATGCCAATACTATGCTTTTTTTATTACTATAGCTCTGAAGTAGAGCTTCAGAGCAGGGATGTTGATGCCTCCAGTGGTTCTTTTATGGTATGGGATTGCTTTAGCCACCCTGGAGTTTTTGTTTTTCCACATGAAGTTGAATATTGTTCTTTCAAGGTCTGTAAAGAATTGTGTTGGATGATGAGGATTGCATTGAATCTGTAGTTTGCTTTTGGTAAGATGTCTATGTATACTACATTAATCCTCCTGATCTGTGAGCATGGGAGATCTTTCCATCTTCTGATATCTTCTCCAGTTTCTTCATATATTTGAAATTATTATCATACTGGTTTTTCACTAGCTTGGTTAGAGTTACCCAAAGATATTTTATATTATTTGTGACTATTGTGAAGGCTGTTATTTATCTTAAATCTTTTTTCAGCCATTTTACCATTTGTATACAGGAGGGGTACTAATATTATTGAGTTTTTCTCATATCCAGCCACTTTGCTAAAGGTGTTTATTAGTTGTAGGAGTTTCTTTCTGGAATTTTGGGGGTCTCTTATGTGTATTATCATGTCTTCTGCAAATAGTGATATTTTGACTTATTTTCTGATTTGTAGCCAACTGATCTCCTTTTGTTGACTTATTGCTCTAACTAGAACTTTGAGTCCTATATTGAATAGATATGGAAAGAGTGAACAACCTTATCTTGTACCTGATTTTAGTGGAATTGCTTTGAGTTTCTCTCCACTTAATTTTTGTTTGTTATCAGCTTGCCTCATATTGGTTTTATTATATTTAGGTATGTTTCTTGTATCCCTGAACATTCCAAGACTTTTATCATGAAGTTGTGTTAGATTTTGTCAAAGCCTATTTCAAAATCTACTGAGATGATCATGTGGGTTTTTTTTTTCTTTCAGTTTGTTTACATAATGAATTACACTGACAGATTTTTATATATTGAACCTGCTTCTCTGGGATGAATCCCACTTGATCATGGTGGATGATCTCTGTGATGTGTTCTTGGACTTAGTTTTCTTTTTAAATTTTATAATTTAATTTAATTTTACATATCAACCATGGATTCTCCTGTCCTCCCCCTCCCTGCCTTCCTCCCAGCCCACACCCCACACCCACACCCCCATTGCCATCTGCTCCAGGAAAAGACTCCCCTGGGGATTCAGCTCAACATGGTAGATTCAGTTCAGGTAGGTCCAGTCCCCTCCTCCCAGGGTGAGCAAAGTGTCCCTGCATAAACCCCAGGTTCCAAACAGCCAACTCATGCACTAAGGACAGGTCCTCGTCCCACTGCCTGGGTGCCTCCCAGACAGTTCAAGCTAATCAACTGTCTCAGTTATCCAGAGGACCTGATCCAGTTGGTGGCTCCTCAGCTATTGGTTCATAGTTCAGGTGTTTCCATTAGTTTGGCTAATTGTCCCTGTGCTTTTTCCAAACTTGGTCTCAACAATTCTCGCTCATACAGTCCCTCCTCTTTCTCACCAATTGGATTCCTGGAGCTCCACCTGGGGCCTGGCCAAGGATCTCTGCATCCACTTCCATCAGTTATTGGATGAGAGTTCTAACAAGACACTTAGGGTGTTTGGCCATCTGATAACCAGACTAGGTCAGTTCAGGCTTTCTCTCGACCATTGCCAGTAGTCTACAGTGGAGGTATCTTTGTGGATTTCTGGGGGCCTCTCTAGCACTTTGCTTCTTCCTAGTCTCATGTGGTCTTCATCTATCATGGTCTCTTGTCTTTGTTCTTGATCCAGCTGGGATCTCCTGCTCCCCTAAGCTCTCTTTCCCTTGAACATTGCCCTTCATTACCTCCACTCACATCCAGGTTGTTCATGTAGATCTCATCCATTTCTCTGTCATTGGGTGATCCCTGTGTCATTCTTAGGGTCCTGTTTTCTAGGTAGCCTCCCTAGAGTTGTGAGTAGCAGTCTAATCATCTTTGTTTTACATCTAATATCCTCCTATGAGAGAGTACATACCATGTTTGTCTTTCTGAGTCTGAGTTACCTCACTCAGGATGATTTTTTTCTAGTGTATCCCATTTGCCTGCAAACCTCATGATGTCATTGTTTTTCTCTGCTGAATATTACTACATTTGGTATATGTACCATATTTTATTTATCCATTCTTCAGTTGTAGGGCATCTAGGTTGTTTCCAGGTTCTGGCTATTACAAACAATGCTGATATGAACATAGATGAGCAAGTGCCCTTGTGGTATGATTGAGCCAACAGCCAACATCAAATTAAATGGAAAGAAACTCAAAGTGATTCCACTAAAATCAGGAACAAGGCAAGCCTGTCTGCTATCCCCATATGTATTTAATATAGTACTTGAATTTCTAGCCAGAGCAATAAGACAACAAAGGAGATTAAGGGGATACAAATTGGAAAGGAAGAAGTCAAGCTTTCCTTCTTTGAAGATGACATGATAGTATACATGGGTGACGCCAAAAATTCAACCAAGGAACTGATACAGCTTATAAACACCTTCAGCAACATAGCAGGATACAAGATCAATTCAAAAAATCAGTAGCCCTCCTATATACAATTGACAAACAGGCTGAGAAGGAAATCAGAGATATATCACCCTTTATAATAGCCACAAATGATAAAAAAAAAAAACACAAAAAAACAAAAAAACTTGAGGTAACTCTAAGTAAGCAAGTGAAGGACCTATATGACAAGAACTTTAAGTTCCTGAGGAAAGAAATTAAAGATTTCAGAAAATGGGAAGAACTCCCATGCTCATGGATAGGCAGGATTTAGGTTTTTTGAATCAATGTTCATGAGGGAAATTTGACTGTAATTCCTTTTCTTTGTTGAGTCTTTGTGTGGTTTGGTTTTCAGGGCTCATAAAAATAATTTGGCAATGTTTTTGTCTGTTTCTATTTTGTGGAATAAGTTGAGGAGTACTGATGTTAGCTCTTCTTTTAAATTCTGGTAGATTTCTACACTGAAACCATCTGGCCCTGGGCTTTTCTTGGTTGGAAGACTTGCAATGACTGCTGGTATTTCCTTAGGAATTATTGGTCTGTTTAAAATTTTATCTGATCTTGGTATAATTTTGGTATGTGATATCTATTAAGAAATTGTTCCCTGTCTTTTAGATTTTCCAATTTTATGGAATTTTATGGAATACATGTTTTTTAAGTATGACCTAATGATTCTCTGGATTTCCCCAGATTCCGTTGTTATGTCCCCCTTTTCATTTCTGATTTTTTTGATTTGAATAGTCTGTGTCTTTTCTTCTTAGTTTGAATAAGGGTTTGTCTATCTTGTTGATTTTCTTAAAGAACTAATTCTTTGTTTCACTGAATTTTGTATTGCTCTCTTTGTTTTTTGTTTTTTATTTTTTTATTTTTTTTGAGATTTTTTTATATTTTATTTTATAATTTAATTTAATTGTACATATCAACCATGGGGTCCCCTGTCTTCCCCCCTCACACCCCCGTCCCTGCCTTCCCCCAGCCACGACCCTCCATTCCCATCTCCTCCAGGGCCAAGATTCCCCGGGGGGATTCAGCTCAGACTGGTAGATTCAGTATAGGCAGGTCCAGTCCACTCCTCCCAGGATGAGCAAAGTGTTCCTGCATAGCCCCAGTTTCCAAACAGCCAGCTCATGCACTAAGGACAGGTCCAGGTCCCACTGCCTAGGTGCTTCCCCAACAGTTCAAGCTAATCAATTGTCTCACTTATTTAGAGGGCCTGACCCAGTTGGGGGCTCCACAGCTTTTGGTTCATAGTTCATGTGTTTCCATTAGTTTGGCTAATTGTCCCTGTGCTTTTTCCAATCTTGGTCTCAATGATTCACACTCTTACAGTCCCTCCTCTTTCTCGACAATTGGACTCCTGGAGCTCCACCTGGGGCCTGGCTGAGGATCTCTGTATCTAATTCCTGACTGCAGTGTCTGCCTGCAGTCTTGGAAAAGGGGAGCCTTCCCGCAGGGCCCGCCGATTGGCAGGAAACTGGGGCCAAGTTGGTCAGGTCCTCCTGGGGTGGCCTGTGTCCAGTGGTGGGCAAGCTCTCTTTGTTTTTATTTGATCATTTTGAGCCAGCCATTTTATTATTTCCTGCCATCTACTCCTTTTGGATGTGTTTGTTTCATTTTTTTTCTAGAGATTTCAGGTGTGCTGTTAAGTCACTAGCATGAGATTTCTCCAAACTTTTATGAATGCCTTTAATGCAGTGAACTTTCATTTTAGCACTGCTTTCACTGCATCCAATAAGTTTTGGTAAGCTGACTACTTACTTTCATTGAATACTAGGAAGTCTTTAATTTCTTTCTTGACCCAAAGGTAATTCAATTGAGATTTGTTCAGTTTCCAGGAGTCTCTAGATTTTCTATAGTTTGTGTTGTTGTTAAACTCCAACTTGAACCATTACTCTAATTATTCTTTATTAATGTAATTTTGGAGTCAGATAGAGAAGCATAGTAGCCACTCCCTATCTGTTCCATTCCTTATTCCAGACAGTGAGCCACATCCTTCTCCACCCCAGCTTACTACTTCCTGTTCCATTTGTTCTAAGTCTTTCAAAACCTCTATGGCTAATTTTGGTTGACAAGTGGCTGACTCCACCCTCCAACTCCAAGCAGGCTTTATTTGTCAGAACACAATCAAAATATCACACATTTCCCCCTTTCTGTCTATACACAATATGTACAATAACAGTATATATAGATAAGAATTACATTAAAAATGTCCAGTACATTTGCATTTGACAAAGAGAGAAAATACTCCATTATCTCTTCTATTTTGGTGAGTTCAAAGTGTTGTACCAAATTCACTTTCCATCCTAAATTGTATTACCAACCCCAAACTATTGTTTTATGTCTCTCCTCCTTTGTGAGTTCCTTTTCTGAGTCTGGCAATAAACAAAACTGTAACTATAACTATCTAATCCTCAAATCCATCAGAGACCTGAGAATGATATAATATTAACTGAGTAAACAGGAAGTTCAGAATGAACAACTTCCTAAACTACAAATTGACAGAAATAGTTAGCTGCCTCGATAGCCACCCAATGTTCATCTATAACATTGGGGCATCCACCTTAGGACTGCAGACCTAGAATATCTGACAGACTTTTCTGTGAAGCAGGAATTTTGAAGGACTGTCCTGCCTTGTCTTGGCAAATTTCAGTAGTCATTTACTTTTGTGTCCTGATTGTTCAATTTGGATACCATAGTGTCAGCAGTCAAGGCAAGGACAATTTACTCCCCAGTGGCTAATGTTTTACACAACTAAATTAAACTCCAAATGGAGTTTCTTCAACACCCTTCATCTTCTCTGAAGTAGATAGGTGCTACCAGGAACAGATATTTCTCATTGTCATTAAAAAACCTATTATATTAAAATATCTTAAACGCCATATTATATAGATCTCTGAAGTGTTTGAAGACTACCTGTCTATCTAAACTGTATCTCTGTTTGACTTTGAAAACATGTCTAACATGACTACCAGTTTGACTGTAATAAGTGACTACTAACCTACATTTCTTTATTATCCTAAATAATTTGTAATAATACATTTTAACAACTAGAAATTTACATTACCTTGCTAGATGAGCTGTATAGGCACAATACCTTAAACATGAGTAGAAACATATTTCTGGTTATTTCTTGTAATTGAATAAATGACAAAATTAATTCTGAATCAACTATAATAAGTATAGAAGTCTCAATATATGAAACAACTCTTTCTGCATATTGAGAGTCAGTAGCTATATTAAGAGGTTCTGGAAAAATCTAATAATAACATGGGAATAGCATATAATTTTGAGTTTTGAATATAATCATGAGGGATTTGATCCAATTTCCTAGCTTATAACCTGTCTTTCCTAATTTGTTTGCATTAGTATACAATATAAGGGCTCCAGAATTTGGTGTTCTCCATACAATGTAAAGGATCCAATTAGTTTTCATTATAGATTGAAGTCTCTTGTTTTGGAGATATTTGCTGGTGCTCTCTCCCCAAAAATATATTGTAAGCTCTTTGCTAGTGTCTATAGTCTGTCCATAATGAGGAAATTTCAGCATTAGTAAAAGGTTTCACAATTTTTGCTGGGTCTATTCCCGCTAATTGATGAAGTCTTAATTTTCCTTTCAGAATCAACTCAGAAACCTTTTTTACAAACATTAATTTTTTACTCTCTGTGCTAAAAGTATCCATCTAAGATCCCTCTCTATTTTAGAATTCCATTAGGAGAATGCACAGAAGGCAAAACAACAAAACAACCAGAGTACAATCATATTGTGGATCTGAATGATCCATATGTACATGTCATAATTTTTTTTTTAACCAAAGCCAATTTTCTCTCAGCCCCACCTGATAATTTTCTTGTCTTTATCCCCTTGTAAGGTTTGAAATAAAATATTTAGTTATTGAGATGTCAATCTAATTGTAGGCAATGACCTGTTAATATCTCCCTGTAGTTTTTGAAAATCATCAGGAATTTGTAACTAATGCTTACTGATTTGTAGTGTTTTGTGGTTGAAGTTTTTGCAAACCTGTCTTATATCCCAGGTAATTAATAGAATCTCCTCTTCATATTTTTAGGAACAATTTATAATCACCAACAAGGCAAAATTTTCTTTATTTCTTCAAACATTTTCCATAAGGTATCAGCATCTGAATCAGCTAGTAAGATATTATACATATAATGCTAAATTATAGATTGAAGAAACTGACTACAAATTATTTCCAATGGCTGTTGTACAAAATATTGACATAATGTAGGGCTATTTAACATTCCTTCTGGAAGGAACTACCATTGACATCTTTTAACAGGCTTGGAATTATTATAAGTAGGCATTGTGAAGGCAAATTTTTCTCTGTCCTATTTTTGCAAAGGTATAGTATAAAAAAAGCAATCTTTTAAGTCAATCACTATAATAGATCATCCTTTAGGTAACAGAGAATTTAAGGGAATTCTAGGCTGTAAAGAGCCTATTGGCTGAATCATCTTATCAATAACTCTTAGACCAGTTACCATTCTCAATTTTCCAGATTTAATTTTAATAACAAATACAGGAGAATTTCAAAGACTGGTTAATTCTCCACTGTGTTTAGTGTTTAGTTATTCTTTTATAAACTGTTCTAAGGCTTGTAATTTTTCTGATGTTAAAGGCCATTGTTCCACCCTGACAGGTTTGTCAATTAGCCATTTTAATGGCCGGGCTGTTGGTACCTTTGAAAGATCAGCAGCTGTTGTACTCTGTTTATGTACAACCTGAACAGTTAGTGGCTGTTCTTTATAATACCTTTTGATATTTTTCCCAGAAACATATGTTAGTTTATGTTTTTTTTCTTCTGAGATTGTTAATCTGGGTATTCCAGTGTTATCATAAATCACACCCCCATAAATTTACTGCTATGTTAGCCACATATGACTTTAATTTTCCTCTCTGTCCTTCTGGTCCTATATATTCAACCCATTTTGTACTTTGTTTTGTTTGAGATAAAGTTACAATCCCTAAAAACTGAACATTTACCTCCTGAAGGGGCTAACTTGGATGCCAAGTTCTTGGTGAAATTATTGTTACATCTGCCCCTTTGTCTACCAGATCCTCAGTTTTAATGACATTTACCTGTGTTATAAACTCTGGCCTTTGCTTGTTTATAGAAACTTTCCAAATATTTGTTTTATTCTTTCCCTTGAGAGTTTTGTTTTATCTTCTAAAGCTGTTCTGTCATCCAGAGCAGTATGGTTTTTTACAATTGGTATTAGGTCCTTTAATTGTTCTGTGGATGACTTTCCTTCATGGTGGAAGAGAATGATTGAACCAAATTTGACATGGGTGCCTGCAAGAGGCCCCACCTTCTCACAATGTTTCCTGATGGCAAATAGCTACCTTGCCTGTCGCTTGTTGATCTACATTCATTGGTCCAGTGTTGGCCTTTTTGCACCTTCTGCATACCCCAGAAGGCTAGGGCTTTCTGTTTGGGTTATCTCTAGGAAAAAAAAAAATGTTTCTAGGAAGATGATGCCTACAATCACTTTTTAGATGACCTTGTTTACCATAGTTAAAAGATTAGACATTTTGATTTTTCTTCAAGCCTTTGGAAATCACCTTGCTTATCCAAGCGTCATTATGGTTATGAGATTCAATATTGCCTCTCATATTGGATCCATTCCTCTATGCTGATCTGATCTTTAAAGATCCAATTGCCCCTTTGCATTGTGAATTAGCATTTTCAAAAGCCAAAGATTCAATTAATATTCATTTAACTTCTATATCTGATATCCTTTTCACAGCTGAAGTCAGTCTTTGCAAAAGTTCAGTGAAGGCTTCTGTTGGGCCTTTTATTTTAGTAAATGGCTCCATCCTTTTTCCTGATTCTTGAACCTTTTGCCAAGCATTCAAAGCTGTTGTACAGTATAGGGACAAGGTATGATCATCAAATGTAACCTATCTTTCCATATCAGCATAACAACCCTCACCAAGGATTTGGTCTTAGGAAATGCCATAGACTCTAACCCTACTTTGCCATATGATGGGCCTAGCTTTGTTTTTCTACTATGTGTTCCACTGTAGCTGAGAATCATATTCCAATACCACAGTAACTAAGTCTTTCCAGTCTTGTAGAATAATTCTGTTCTGAGTGGACCATGAATCTAACATCTGAGTCACAAAAGGTAAATGCATACCATATGAAACTATTGCTTCCTTAAATCTCTTCAAATCTAACATTTCTATAGTTTCCCAGTTAAGTTCTGTATAGCCTTGGGGATGTCTATCATCTGGTGGTCACTATTTTCCCCCCTTTTTAAATTAAGGTATTTTCTATTCATTTTATATATTAATCACAGTCCTTCCTCCTCCTGCTCCCCACCTTCCCCCACAACCAACCCCCCATTCCCACCTTCTCCAAGGAAAGGTCTCCCATGGGGAGTCAGCAGATTCTGGTACATTCAGTTGAGGCAGGTCCAAGCCCCTCCTCCCTGCACTAATGCTGCATAAAGTGTCTTACCATAGGCACTAGGCTCCAAAAAGCTGGCTCATACACTAGGGACAGGTCCGAATATTAATGCTTAGGGCCCCCCTAAACAGTTCAAGCTAAACAACTCTTGCTTATCCAGAGGGTCTAGTCCAGTACCATGGTGGTTCCTCAGCTATTGGTCCACAGTTCATGCATTTCCACTAGTTGTCACTATACTTTGTCCAGTCATGGTCTTGATATTTCTTGCTCATAGAATCCACTCTCTCTTTCATTGATTGGACTCCAGGAGCTCTGCTTGTGACCCAGCCATGGATTTCTGCATGTGCTTCCTTCAGTCACTGGATGAGGTTTCTATGATGACAGTTAGGATATTAAGCCATTTGATCACCAGATTAGACCAGCTCAGACACCCTCGCTACTATTGCCAATAGTCTATAGTGAAGTCATCCTTGTGAATTCCTAGAAACCTCCCTAACATTTTGCTTCTCCTTATTCCCATGGTGTCTTCATTTATAATGGTATCTCTTTCCTTGCTTTCTCACCCTGTTCCCATTCCAGTTAGAACCTCCCACTCCTCTAAGATCTCATCCTCTGTCCCTTGCCTTCCATTACCCCCCTCACCTCCAGTTTGCTCATGTAGAACTCATCTATTTTTCCATCATTGGGTGATATATGCACCCTTCCTAGGGTCCTCCTTACTAATTAGCCTCCTTGGAGCTGTGGCTTGCAGTCTGGTTATCCTTTGCTTTATCTCGTATTCACTTACAAGTGAGTACATCTCATGTTTGTCATTTTGAATCTTGGTTACCTCACTCAAGATAATATTTTCTAGTTCCATCCATTTGCCTGCAAACCTCATGATGTCATTGTTTTTCTCTGCTGAGTAGTACTCCATTGTGTATATGTACCATATTTTCTTTATCCATTCTTCAGTTGAGGGGCATCTAGGTTGTTTCCAGATTCTGGCTATTACAAACAATGCTGCTATGAACATAGTTGAGCCGGTATCCTTGTGGTATGATTGAGCATTCCTTGGGCATATGCCCAAGAGTGGTATAGCTGGGTCATGAGGAAGATTGATTGCCAATTTTCTGAGAAACTGCCATATTGATTTCCAGAGTGGCTGTACAAGTTTGCACTCCCACCAACAGTGGAGGAGTGTTCTCCTTGATCCACAGCCTCTCCAACATAAGCTGTCTTTAGTGCTTTGGATCTTAGTCATTCTGACAGGTATAAGATGGTATCTCAGAGTCATTTTGATTTGCATTTCTCTAATGACTAAGGATGTTGAGCAATCCCTTAAATGTCTTTCAGCCATTTGAGCTTCTTCTGTTTAGCTCTATAGTCAATTTTTAAATTGGACTGTTAGGTGTTTTGATGTCTAGTTTCTTGAGTTCTTTATATATTCTGGATATCAGCCCTCTGTCAGATATGGGGTTGGTGAAGATATTTTCCCATTCTGTAGGCTGTTGTTTTCTCTTATTGACCATGTCCTTTGTCCTACAAAAACTTCTCAGTTTCAAGAGGTCCCATCTATTATTTTTTTCCTTTTACACTGCTTTAAGACACAATTTCATGTAGCTTAGGCTGGCCCTCTTGAATGGTAGCTGGATAAATTATGTTTAGTATTTTAATAAGATTTGGGCTACTCTCCTTCAGTTTCATAATGTCATTGTATGGTAACTTTTGTTCTAAATTTCTCTGTGTGTGGATATTTTTCTTAGTTTCATTAGTTTGTTTTTCTAATGATTTTATTTTATTAGTCATTTTTTTTGTATTGGACATTGGTATCAAACAACCTTTTAGGAATAAAATAAGAATATCAAAATGATAATTGGCATTATGTCAATCCCAGCTAAGCTGATTATCCCTTTATTTAATTGTTCCATTTTCCAACCATCCATAGTAGAACTATGTAGAGACCTATCTCTATGCATTATACTGCTTCCCATTTTTAATGTTGGGGGGGAAAAAAAAAACCTCTTCTCTTCTTTTTTTAAAAAAGTCTAATATCCTCCTTTAAGAATTCACCAGTGTCTCTATAGATCAGCTGATAATGATGGTGAAGTGTGAGGCTGGCTTATGCTGCATAGCATGCCTGGGCAGAGGACATAGGTGTTTCCCAGCCTGGCTGAGGACAGCTGCAGTTGCTTGAGCGTAATTATGAGCTGGGAGTATATGGTAGTTGCAACAATAGTAGAACGCACAGCGGGTATTGAGGCAGCTACCCTAGTGTGGTGGTAGTCTATGGAAGGGGTCCATGGGAAGCCCACAACCCATGGGGAAAGGGAGCCAAAGAGTCAGCGACCTGAAAGCAGACATAAGGGAACTTGCTTCTGCATGTGTGATGGGTGGAAGATGAGAGCACAGAGCTACTTGAAAGCAGAGCCAGCTGTTAGTGGCCTGCTAGCTCTGAAGATGTTTGGAGCCTAGGCACTTGTGGAGTTTGAGGCCTATGGAGACTGTGGGAGAGGGACTGCAACAGGAAAATCCCAGTCTTTCTCAGAGGGCTTGAGGAAATAGAGGAAAACTCCACATGCTCTGACAGCCACAGTTGTGACTGCAGGTAGGATCTGCAAAGTCATGGGTAAGCGGCTACCTTGTGTTTTCCTGCCCCAAAATTTGGAAGCCTGATGAAGCATTACTCTATTTATTTTTTGACAGTAAACATTCAGGAGTCAGATATTGGGAGAAGAGCCTGAAAAATCAGAGAACCAAAGGAGCCACCAGTCTTCCCTACCTGCTCTTTTCCTTCCCCCAGACAGTAAGCCAGATCCCTCTCCACCCCACCTTATTACTTCCTGCCCTATCTGTCCTCAATCTTCCAAAACTTTTGTGGTTGTTTTTGGTTGGCTAGTGGCTCACTCTTCCCTCTGACACCAAGCAAGCTTTATTTGTCAGAAGATGACCAACATATCACACAACAGCAACTTGACTCCATGGTGACACAGGAGTATCAGTTTTGGAGAAGTTTCCATAAGGTGGTTAGAAGAAGGTATATTCTTTGATATTTGGATGAAATGTTCTGTAGATATCTACTAGGTCCATTTGAGTCATAATGTCTGTTAGGTCTATTATTTTTCTGTTTAGTTTCTGTTTAGATGATCTGCCATTGGTGGGAGTGGGTGTTGATGTCTTCCACTATTAATGTGTGGGGTTGTATATGTGATTTAAGCTTTAGTAATGTTTGATTTACATATATGGGTGCCTCTGTATTTGGGTCAAAAGTTTTCAGAATTGAGACATCATCTTGGTAGAGTTTTCCTTTGATGAATATGAAATGTCCTTCTCTATCTTTTCTTTATTAATTTTGATTTGAAGTATATTTCATTAAATATTAGGATAGCTATACCAGCTTCTTTCTTGGGTCTATTTGATTGGAAAATCTTTTTCTAACCCTTTACTCTGAAGTAATGTGTGTCTTTAATGTTGAGGTGTGTTTCTTATATACTTCAAAAGAATGGATCCTTTTTTCATATCCATTCTGTTAGTCTATATCTTTTTACTGGTAAATTGAGTCAATTGATATTTAGACACATTAATGGCCAGTGATTGATATTTCCTGTTATTTTCTCTTTTTGTTGTTGTTGTTGGTGGTGGTGCCATTGGTGGTAGACTTTGTCATGAAATATCTTGTTTTCTATATCTATGGTGATTGATAGTTTTCCTAGGTATAGTAGCCTGGGATGGCATCCATGGTGTCTTAGTTTCTGTAGGACATCTCTTCAGGTCTTCTTTGCTGGTGTGGTCTGCATGTAGGCCTGGAGTTCTGGGAAAAGGTTGGCCACAGAGATGAGATGGGAGGGGTCGGGCGGCAGTGTGGGTGTTGAGGCAGCAGTTTCCCAGGGTGGTAGCAGTCCAGCTGGCAGGGAGGTCATTTACCCGCTTGTCAACTGGTGAGGGCTGCAACAGAGCAGTGGGATTCCTATGGAATTTTGGGCATGGCCCAACAGTGGTGCTAGTTCTGAGATAGGAGGGTGCAGAAACAGGACTGTAGGGCCACTCACTAGTTGTGGTTGGTGTGCCTCAGTGGTGGAAGTCTTCTGGGGTTGGGGGCAAGACCTAGCAGCTGCAATGCCAAGAGCAAGTTGGGATGACATTGATCTGGGGAAGGGTCACTGTACAGAATCCATAGAAAGGTACAGTTCCACTGACAAATGAGTCGCTCAACTTTTCTGACTTGTATGGCCTGGGCTTGTATGACTCTTTGCAGAAGTCTTTTGTGGTTGGAGGGAGGACCCAGCAGGTTTGCTAGGAATTAGCTGGAATGATATGGGTTTGGAGAAGGGTTGCCAAGGTGCATAATCCAGGGTACATTGCAGTTATGCTGGAAGGAGGGTCACTCACCAGTTCTAGCTGATATGGTCTGTGTCTCAGCAGTGGGAGCCCCCTGTCATTTTGGGGGGAGCATCTGCAGCAGGGTCAGGGATGAGTTGGGAAGATGTAGGATTGGGGAAGGGTCACAGGGGCCAGAGTCCAGGGAAGGGTACCACTTTATTGATCTTGAAAGGACAGTTTTCAGCTGCATATGGAAATATACCACACACACACAAACAAACAAACAAACAAAAACAACAACAACAAAAACCCAAAAAGATAGCTATTAAAAAATCCTGAATAATAACAGAACCAGGGAGGTATCACTGTGCCTGATTTCAATTTGTACTACAGAGCTATAGTAATAAAAACAGCATGTTATTGGCAGAAAAACAGACATGTCAGTCAATGGAGTCAAATTAAAGACTCTGACATAAATACATACACCTATGGGAAACTGACATTTTTAAATAAACAAGCCAGAAAAACACACTTGAAAATAACAGCAAACGGTGCTAGAAAAACTGGGTGGCTGCATGTAGAAGACTCCAAACAAATCCACACTTATCACCATGCAGAAAACTCAACTCCAAAATTGATCCAAGAACTCAGCATAATACCAGATACGATGAACCTGATAGAAGACAAAAAGTAGAATAGCTTTGCACTTATTGGCAAAGGAAGAGACTTTTTGAACAGAAGATCAGTAGTTCTGACAATAATGTCAACAATTAATAAATGGGACCTCATGGAATTGAAAAGATTCTGCATGGCAAAGGACATCATCATTCTGACAATGTGGGAGCCTTCAGATGAAAAAAATTACCAACTCCACGTCTGATAAAAAGTTAATATCCAAAATATATAAAGAGTTACAAAAACTGGGTATCAAAAATATAAGTGAATTGCAAAATATGATAATGAGTTTAACAGAAAATTCTTAAAAGAGAAAACTCAAATGGCTGAGAAACACTTAAAGAAATGCTTATCATTACCCACCAGGGAAATGCAAATCCAAACTACTTTGAGATTTCATTTTACACCTTTCAGAATGGTTAAGATCAGTGATACAAAATACAGCTCATATTGGCAAAGATGTGGAGCAAGATGAACATTCACCCATTGCTGTTGAGAAAGTAAACTTGTACAGCCATTATGGAAAACAGTGTGGCAGTTCCCCTGCAAAATTGGATTCAATTTAACTCAATATTTATCTATACCACTCTTGGGCATATATCCAAATGATGCTTCTTCCTACCATAGAGACAGCCATGTGGAAGATACTCAAGCTCAAACATGTCCACTGCTTCTCATAATAGCCAGAATTTGGAAAAAATCTAGATGTCCGTCAATAGATAAATATATAAAGAAAAAATGACATATTTACATAGTGGAGTATTACTCAGCCATTAACAAACATAAAATCATTAAATTCACAGATAATTAGATGGGACATAAAAAATTATCCTAAGTGAGGCATCCCAGACCCAGAGAGACAAATACAATATCCACTTATATGTAGATATTAGCTTTACATTAGTTTTAAGTCAATGATAACCAACTACATTTTATATAACTGCAAAGATTAGGTATAGAGTATGGCTGGTTTTATTTTACTCTTTGGGGACCTGCCACCCAGCTCCCAAATAGATACACAGAGACTTATTCTTACTTACGATTACCTAGCCTTAGCTTGACTTGTTTGTAGCCTGCTTTTCTAACTTAAATTATCCCATTTCTCTTTTACTACATCTTGCCTCTGGGCTTTTTACCTTTCTTTATTTTATGTATCTTTCTTTCCTTCTTACTTTCTGGCTGGCACTTCGGTGGGGAGGTTGGTCCCTGGCACCCTCCTCTCCTCTTTTTCTCTTTCTGTCTTCACTGTATTTATTCTCTCTGCCTCACGGCCCCACCTTTGTCTCTCTCCTGCCTTGCTATTGGCTGTTCAGCTCTTCATTAGACCACTCAGGTGTTTTAGGCAGGCAAAATAACACAGCTTTACAGAGTTAAACAAATGTAAGATAAAAGAATGTAACCCATCTTTGCATCATTGAACAAATATTCCCAGCACAAACAAATGTAACACATCTTAAACTAATATCCCACAACAATGGAGTGACTAAAGAAGACAGACACTGATCTTGTTAGAAGAGGGAAATGAAAGAAATACTTATGGATGGATGCTAGAGAAGGTGGAACCAGAGGATCAAGTAGGGAGATGGGGGTGAGAGAGATAAGGACAAGGAAGGGAATATAGACAGAAGCAGCTAAAATTAAGGGGTACTGAAGGGTAATATGGAAACCTAATGCAGTGAAGCTTCTTAAAATATATACATATATGAAGGTGATCTAAATGAAATTGTCAAATAATGGAGGAGACCTAGGCCCCTACTGACCATATCTCTTCACAAAATGAAACTACTACTACAGGGATTGGGTTATATCTAATGCAGTTGCTGGCCAAAGGGGTCCCAAGGGAACCCCCAAACTACACATGTTATTACTAAGACTATAGTTTGCTCACCACAAAGTGATGACAAAGACACATTGTTAAAGATAACACCAACAGAATTCATGGAATGTAGAGAATTCCAGTGGTGCCCACATAGAACCTTTGCTCTTTTCTAATGCGCTCTTTTTTAATTGTTCCAGGCAGGTGTATGCCATCAAAAAAGAAATGTAAACACCAACACAGTCATAAACCATTTGATCAACAATGGTGTCTTTCCTGCAAAATATGCGATTGAAATAGTGGCTAAAGCTTGTGGAAGTAATCAAACAGTGTTTGATTTGACTCAAGGCCCACTACACAAGGTGGAACAAATCAATACCTCACACTACTTGGGAGATGAAGAATCTGGATCTATATAGCCAAGAGACCTAGGATAAAACCAAATAATACTGTTTAAATAAAAACCTGTAGGAATAAAATGACTCCTAATGACATTCTTCTAAATTCATAGATCAGTACCTTGCTCAGCCATACTGAGAGAAGCTTCTTCCTGCAGTAGATTGTAACAAAGACCCACAGCCAGACAAGATGCAGAGTGAAACACCTTGGAACACAGATTACCAAATGAGATGTGTACATTAAATCACTTTCCTCAGAACTCAGGGTACCCTAAGAAAGAAGAGGCAGAGTGTAAGAGCCAGAGGGGATGAAGAGCAGCAAGAAAATAAGGCCATCTAAATCAACATTGACAAAGCTTATATTAACTCACAGAGACTGAGGCTTCAGGCATAGGGCATTCCTGGGTCTGAAAAAGATCCTTTACATATATATTATAGCTTTCAGTTTAGTGTTCTTATGGGATTGCTAAGTGTGTGAGTAAGTGGGTCTCTGACCTCCTGTGCCTCTCCTTCTGTTGGTTTGTCGTGTCCAACTTCGATGTGATAGCTTTTGTTTTATGTTTTATAATTTATTTTGTTGTATTTTATTATTATCCCACAGAAACCTGTTTGTTTTCTGATGAGATACAGAAAGGAAGTGGATTAGAATGGGAGAGGAAGTGGGGAGGAACTGGGAGGAGTAGAATAAGGAGCAACCATAATCAAGATATTGTGTGTGTAAAAAAAAAAGCTATTTTCAATATAAGAATAAAATTAGAATACTTTAATATCTTAGAAAAATAAAGAGAGAATTTATGGAACTTGAAGTTGTAAAGAAGATGTGAGTGTAGTAGTGTCTTTGTAATATTTGTACAGAGTTTTTTGATCATATTCATTCCCTGAAATTCTCCCAGATCCATCCCCTTTCCCTAACCTCTTGCTTCTGTGTCTCCTTCCTCCCTCCTTCCCTACCTCCCTCCCTCCCTCTCTCCCTCCTTTCCTCCCTTCCTTCCTCCCTTCCTTTCTTCCTCTCTTCCTTCCTTTTTTCTTTATTTCTTTTATTCTTTCTTTTCCTTCTCTCTCTCTCTCTCTCTCTCTCTCTCTCTCTCTCTCTCTCTCTCTCTCTCTCTCCTTCCTTTCTTTCCTCCATCCAGTACAATTTGTGTTGGTCATATATTAACAAATATGTGGCCATTCACTGAAACATGATCAACTTTCTAGGGTCCATATCCTTGAAGAAAACTGACTCTCCTTCTCTCAAAGATTAGCAAATGCAAATACTTCTTCAGCTAGGTGCGGGACTTGATGACTACCTCCTCTCTCCATTGTGCTGTTTTCTCTGGGTGGAGTTTGTACAAGACTTTTTTTTTGGGGGGGGGGTTCAAGACAGGGTTTCTCTGTGTAGTTTCAGTGCCTGTCCTGGATCTTGCTCTGTAGACCAGGCTGGCCTTTAACTCACAGAGATCTGCCTGGCTCTGCCTCCCAAGTGCTGGGATTAAAGGTATGTACCACTACTGCCCGCCTTGTACAAGTCTTGTGCAACTTTTCAAAACCCTGTAAATTCATGTCTGTGTCTAGAAAACACATTTCCTTGAAGTTATTCACAACCTCTAGCTCTCACAATACTTCTGTCCTGTAGCTGAAAGTTTTTTCTGTGTCTCACCTGGCCTGTGGTCAGGAAAAATCTCCCTCACCGACCAGTCCCACAGGTGCTCAGACCAAAATAAACACACAGAGGCTTATATTAATTAAAACTGCCCAGCCATTAGCTCATGCCTACCACTGACTAGCTCTTACACTTAAACCCAGCTCATTTTTGTTAATTTATATGTCATCATATGTTTTGTGGCTTTACCTGTGTGCCATTACATGTTGCCATCTCCTGACTCAGCCTTCCACTTTCCAGAATTCTCCTTGTCTGTTTATTCCACCTATACTTCTTGCCTGGCTACTGGCCAATCAGTTTTTTATTTATCAACCAATCAGAGAAACACAGTCACAGCATAAAGAACATCCCACAGAACTGTCCCCACTTCCACATGATACTTGAGCCTTGGAAGGAGATGATATAATACTGATGTCCTATTTATGCCTGAGGGTTCTACAGTTACTTATTCTGTATACCTTAATTAGTTTTATGTTAATTACCATCTATTATAAATAGAAGCATCTCTGATGAGGGTTGAGAGATACACTTATCCATGGGTATACTGATAGGTCACAAGGAAGTGGTTCAATATTATGCCTAGAATATGAGTTATGGATTCCTTTCTATTCTTATTTCATGCATAGCAACTTCAAGTGCTAAGAAAGCTAGCCATTAGGGATAGAGCATCCAGATTAGTACCAGATTGACTTTTTCATGTTTTATTACTCAAATGCACAGTACCTTCAACAACAGGGCCTTATTACCAAGTGCTAGAAGCATTCTATGGAATGTCATTTTTCCCAAAACTTGAAAAGAAGTAACATATTTTATTTATTATCCTGTGGTGTCTAGTATGGTGAATTGTTATCCTTTATAGAGTAATGCCGTATATTTTCTTTTTGTATGTGTATGCACATACTATAGGAAGCTTTTATGGTTGCAGGTTTCTATGTGACTACTTTGAAAATTCTTTAGTATTATTCATTACTTCACTTATTCCCTTCTTTGCTCTGCCTTCCCATTGCCCACCTCATTTAAGCCCCTGTTCCATTATTCTCCATTAATTCTTGATAGGACATTGTTTCTTCTCTATTGGGAAAGTTTCTCCAATCCCAATCCTTTACTAATTTCTGGAACTCCATATGTATTCAAAATGAAACATATTTGTTCTGTTTGTGAGTGTTAACTCTGAATCTTTGGACACATGCCTTTCATTTGAAATAACCCACTTTTTTCCTTTTTTTATTATTATCATGTGTTTTAATTTTATACATCAGCCATTGGTTCCCCTGTCCTCCCCCCCTCCCGCCCCCAACCCCACCTTTCCCCCATCCCCTCCCCTCCATTCCGATGTCCTCCAGGACCGAGACACCCCTGGGGATTCATTTAAACCTGGTGGATTCAGTACAGGCAGGTCCTGTCACTTCTTTCCAGACAGAGCAAAGTGTCCCTGTGTAAGCCCAAGGTTCCAAACAGCCAGCTCATGCACTAAGGACAGATCCTGGTCCCACAGACTGGGTCCCTCCCAAACAGTTCAAGCTATTCAATTGTCTCACTTATCCAGAGGGCCTGATCTACCTGGGGGCTCCTCAGCTGTTGGTTCATAATTCATGTGCTTCCATTCGTTTGGCTATTTGTCCCTGTGCTTTTTGCAATCTTGGATTCAACAATTCACGCTCTTGCAGTCCCTCCTCTTTCTCAACAGTTGGACACCTGGAGCTCCACCTGGTGCCTGGCTGAGGATCTCTGCATCCACTTCCATCAGTTATTGGATGAGAGTTCCAAGACGACTGTTAGGGTGTTTAGTCATCTGATCACCAGACTAGGTCAAATCAGACTTTCTCTCGAATATTGCCAGCAGTCTACAAGGACACATCATTGTGGATTTCTGGGGACCTCTCAAGCACTCTGCCTATTCCTGTTCTCATGTGGTCTTCATTTATCATGGTCTGTTATTCCTTGTTCTCCCTTTCTGTTCTTGATCCAGCTGGGATCTCCTGCTCCCCTAAGCTTTCTTTCCCTCAAATCTTGCCCTTCATTACTCCCATTGTCATCCAGGGTGTTCATGTAGATCTCATCCACTTTTATATCAGTAGATATTCAATATTGTAAAACATAAAACATGTATTTGTAGCAATTTTCCTTTTATTTAAAATTTCTTATATTGGATCACTAAACAAAATTTTGAGGGCTCTTTCTCTACCAAGATATTTGTGCTGCTGACTTAGGGCTGTATAAACTTGTAATTGACGAGATGCTGTGGACAGAATGAGTCTGACAAACATTGATATTACTATTGTTTTTCCTCACTCTAGACATATATTATCATTATCACAGGAGAAAAAGAGGAGGAACTTGATTTTGTGTCTATTGAAAACGACCTTGTGAGGACATCATATTATTCATATGGGGAAGAAAGTGTGCTTCTCTTATGTTTCAAAGGGCTTAGGATGGCTCCCTCATGGCCCATTGTGTAAAGAGCTTATGTTAAAGCTGCATGCATAGCTGTTTCAAATGGATCTTTATAAAGAGTGTTCTGGAAAAAGGGATCGATTTGCTAAGTCAAAGCAGGGTGACTTTATCCCTCTTCCCTTACATACCAATTTTATATAAAGAGGTATCTGTCAACCGCAAGAGAGCTGATTCTGTTGCCTAGAAAACCCATAGGCAGTTCTGAAGATTTTGGCATGAGTTAACCTGTAAAGATACTGTCTTACATCTTGTTTTCCCAGATCCTTCCTTCCTGGGTCTCATCCAGATTTCTGATGTAAGACAGCAAAATATTCACCTTCTTAATGGAGATATAGTAAGTTCAGTGCATAATCTACCTGTACAACTAATGTACTAATCCTGTGCTGAATGTGTCTTTGGGTAAAGAAAAGCTATCTGTGCCAGATTTCATTTACATTCTAGAAACATCTGTTCTAGAGTGAAATAAATTTTTAGATAAATGTGATTAGTTAATTTGTAAAAGGCAAGCAGTTTTGGATTTTTAATAACAAAATTAGTAACTGACAAGATTTTCTCAAAATGGATTTAGACATGGTTATATTTTTTCTTACAGATATAATCATATATATACATATATATCATAAATGTGACTATATACATCTATAAGGGCCTAAATGCACCTTACTTATTATGATGTATGTTTGAGTCTTTCAAGTCTACACTCACACAATTACAAAAAGATGGACAGATAAGACAGTATCATGCAAGCATTTGAAGGGAGGAAATTACTTACAAAAGAGATGCTTTCTGGTATTTTTCAATCCAATTTTTTTTGTGTGTGTGTTAAGTAGAGTTTTTAACTCCATTAATAGAAAACTGTTATACTAAAAGAAATAATACAGTCACAGAAAATCAACACCCTGTGATCTTATGCCAATGTAGAAACCCAAGTAGCTGAACTCATTACATTTAGTACTAGACTGTTCTTAGCATATATTGGGGATGAGAGACAAGAACCCAGGTAATGTATTAGGTATCAAATTTTGAGCTATATGGAAGGTTAACTTCAAGATATTCACTGCACAGCATGATTTAGATAATTACTAATAGCTTTGAAAGGACTGTTAGTGGAAGCAAAGTGTTCTTATTACCAGAGTGATGACTTTGTGAAGTAATGATGAAGTTAATTAATGGGTTTAGCCATTCCAATGTGTAAACATATATTTCAATGCTTATGCTGTATACTACAAAAACTAAACTTTGCATGTAAATTTATGATAAATATATAAATGGTATAAGAAGGGAGACTTTCTTTTCTTTCATACTTTCCTCCACAACCATGACTTTCAGTTTGGATTTTCTATGTTATACCTCTCAGACAGGACTATTCTGAAGAAGTCAAGCCTCCAAAGTTCTTTTAAGGCCAAGGGTCAGCTCCTTTGAAAACAGTTCTCTGCATGCACTGGGGATACATGGAGGCTGAATGGCTGGCTTATGAAAGTAGTCAGTAGCAATCATTTCAAGTCAAAGATGTTGATTCAATGTCCAGTCTAATGAGATCCTTGAATTGATGCTCATAAGAACATCTGAAGGCTTTACTTGTCAGGACATCAGGGGCAATATGAGAATGATTATAGATAGGGGGAAACCGGTGTACAAAGAAGATTAAAGGTGTCTGGAAAAAAATGGCTCAGTAGTTAAGAGAACTTAGAACTCTTGCAGAGGACATGAGTTCTGTTCCTAGTGTCCTAGGACCTCTGGACTGTGGAAGTACCTGCACATATGCAGTGTAAATAAAACCTCATATAATTACATGCACATAAATACAAATAAATAAATGCATCTTTTAAAGAAGGTTAGAATTATTAACAAAAATCCAGGAAAATGTCATTCTGTCAACATGACTCTAAAGCATTTATCTAAAATCAAACAAAAATCTTTGTATTTGATATTTTATGTATTGTTAAGTTTAAGTTTGTATGTGTGTTTGTGTGTGCTCTTAAAGATATTTATACTTGTTAATGTGGAAACCAGAGGTTGACATGAAGTAATAACTATATTGTTATTCAAGAGAATTTGAGATAAGGTGTCTAACTGAACCCTAGTCTCACCGTTTTTGTGATTTTAACTGGCCAGTGAGTTCCTGAGTCTACCGTTTTCTCCTGACACAATGCTATGGTTATAAGCATTCACCA
The DNA here is from genome assembly GCF_903995425.1 of Onychomys torridus. Classification (NCBI taxonomy): domain Eukaryota; kingdom Metazoa; phylum Chordata; class Mammalia; order Rodentia; family Cricetidae; genus Onychomys; species Onychomys torridus. The sequence goes on from NC_050445.1 coordinate 43,222,643, forward strand.
CTGTGGTGTCTTAAATGAGATGGTGCCCATAGACTCAAATATTCAAATGCTTAATTCTAATTTGTTGGACTGTTTAAGGAGGATTATGAAGTGATGCTTTGTGGGAAGAGGTATGTCACTGGGGTGGGCTTTAGGTGTCAAAAGCCCACACCAATACCAGTCAATCTCTATGCCTCCACCTTGTGGATTAGAAGTAAGTGCTCAGCTGCTGATCTAACACTAATCTGCCTGACTGCCTGGCTGTCGGCCTCCATGTTTTCCACCATAATGATCGTATACCGCAAGCTTTCCTTTCCCAGTAAAAAGCTTTCCTTTATACACTGACTTAATCATGTTGTCTCTTTGTAACAACAAAATAGCCACGGAGACCCACCACCACAAGTGGCTTTTGTGCGGCTCTTACAGATCTGAACTTAGAGTGTCTGCTTGCTTGACAAGTCCTGTATCCATGGAAACATCTCCCGAGCTACTTGAGTTAGTATTTCATTAAACTTATAAATCAGAAAATCGTATTTTAACTATGTATTCTTAATTGGCAAATTCATTAATAGATGAAACTATTTATCATAACTTTTTGGCACTACCATTGAGAAAGATACAAGATAAAAATTCTTCATTTAGATTTGGATGACAGTAATTGTGACAAGCATAGATCTTAAACTTCTGCTATTGAATTACCTCATTCTCCATCTCTCTCCAGTTTCGTTTCAGGTTTTGTAATTGTGGGATATCATTTATGTAATCCAATTCCCATGTTGTCAATTAGGTGCCCGATGAACCTGAATTTTGGTGTTAAAATCTAGAAATCCAACAAAGGTAACTGATCATACACTCACATAATATACATGTATATACATACATGCAAACACACATATGTACATACATACAAATTATTGAGAAGTCAGGAAGAGAACTGGAGAGAATGTTGTCATTAGTTTGTAAACATATTGTTTATTACTCTTACTGGTAAGAAGACTACATATTACCCTTTACCCATTTAGGAGGCTAAGTATCCATGCCATTGTCAACATTCCTGCACTTTTGTGATAACTGCAATACATTATAATAACATTCTGAAGGTTAGGTTACAGAGTTTATTAACTTTATATGCTGAGACTTCTAAATTATGATCTATGAATTTTATATTCAAATAGGCTACCCATAGGTTTTATAATTCTTGAAAGAGCAGTGCTATAGTTTATATATTTAGATGATTTTTAGACAACAGATAATATAAGAAATAATTCATATTTTATCATAATTATTAATTACCATGCAAGATAAAATAAAATCATATGACTATTTTATTCCCATTCAGGATATTCCTCCATATGCATTAGTATTGTAGTATTTTGAGAATAAAATATTTTGCATGTTTTTTCCATATTGATTACAGAAACATAATGAGCAGTAAACAGAGATTTTTCATGCTAATTTTAGTCTATTAATAAACAAAATATAATTTAAAATAAAGCAATCTGAAGTATTTTTATTGTTGAGACCCAAGAAATAAAAGTTGTGTATAAATTGAAGAGATGGATTATTTTTCTTTTATAGAACTTGTAATTGTATAAAAAAGATTTGACTCTTCATTTATCTTTAAATACATTACTTTGTCAATGATAACTATTCTGAGCTTAATTCAAAGTACATGTTATCGTCAAAATGAATGACCTTTAAAGGCATGAAATGAAGGGAGATTTTATAAACCCTTTATGAAGCTGTATGATACTAAATAGAGTTAATTAATGATTTAAACAGTTAGGAGTGGGAAAATGACTGTTGCCCAAATACTAATGGTGTCCATTTCTTGAGTCTATGTGGGAAACAACAATACCCAACCATAGATATTACTAAATAAAACATACTCATTATTATTTCTAACAAAACCATACAGAGATTTGTTTTCTATATAACATTAAGCACCTTATTGCAGATCCATAAATATGGGTTTTTCATGAACTCTATATCTGACCTTGAAAATGAAGTTAGGATTTAAAGTTATTATATTTCAGTTTCCTGAAAGAATGCTATAAAGATGCACAGAGTCTTGTTACTGCCTGGTTGTTAAATTTGAGAGGACACTCATGAAAGCAATGCTGCCTTGGATCATGCTAATGTAAAGAACCACTTGGAAGCCAAAGTGTGAAAGGGACCATGAGTCTAATAAGACAGTCAGTTCAGTTTGCTCCTGATTTTTACTTATTTTCACAAGATTATATATTTGTGGCTCAGTTTTGGGCCATTTCATTTTAGAAACTGTGTGTGTTCTCTGAGAATGTAGTATAAAGAAACAATGAAAGGAAAACTAGGAAGGACCAGGGGCTGCTTAGTTAAGCTTCTCTGCTGTTAAGAAGCTTAGTACAGTTATTTGTGTGATTTGTGTATCTACTTGGTTGCATAGTGCAGGGATACTGAAAAAACATATAGATGGATACAAAGAAGTGTTTCTTTGCCAGACTCTTAGGAAAAGATCACATATATGACCATTTGTTTTTGTCCCCTAAAGTAGTGATGGCCACATGTGTTCTCAACAGAGCGTAAGAAAAGCATAAAACTCCCAGCAAAAGCAGATATGTAGCCCAGACTGGCCATCTACTATGAACAGGCAAGACCTCCAGTGGAGGGATTTGGAAACCAACCCAGACACATAATCTTCCAGCTACTCTGTCCTGCCTATGGGATGTGCTGGGGTAAGGGTGGTAAAAGGATTGAGGGAGCATCCAAACAATATCTGGTCCAGCCTGAGACCACGCCATGAGAGTAAGCTCACCCTTGACACTACCTGGAGCATCAGGAACTAGAGGTTGGTAGCCAGAGACCTACGGTAGAACCAAACATGACTGGAAAAAATGTCAGTGTAATGATGCCTAACAGTATTCTGCTATACTCGTAGATTGGCTTCTCAACCAATTGTCATCAGAGAGGCTTCATCCAGCATCTGATTGAAACAGATGCAGAGATTCACACCCAAATATTAGACCATGCTTGGGGAATCTGGCAGAAGAGAGAGAAGAATTGGAGGAGTCAAGACCAGCACAAGAAAACTTATAGAATTAACTAACTTGGGATCATTGGAGTGCACAGAGACTGAGCTTACAACCAGAGAGCCTGCATGGGACTTACCTAGGCACTCTGCATTTATGTTACAATTGTGTAGCTTGCTCGTGATGTAAGACACCTAACAGTGCTTACAGAGGGTTGTCTCTGACTCTTTTGTCTGCCTTGGGAACCTTTTATTCATACTCAGTTGCCTTGCCCAGCCTTAGTACAAGTCAAGGTGCTTATTCTTACTGCAACACAATATGCCATGTTTGGTTGATATCCATGGGAGGCCTGTCCTTTTTTAAATAGAAATGGAAGAATGGATTGGGGGACAAGGAGAGGGGAGGTAGGGGGAAAATCACTGGGAGGAGGTGAGGGAGGGTGAAACTGAAGTCAGGATGTAAAATAAATAAATAAATACATTTAAAATTAAAAAAAGAAATCATAAAAGTCTCTCCTCAAAAGTCTTTGTAAATGTGCACTACCCTTTTCCATAGGCTATTTCAGGCCTGACTCTTTAAATAATCCACACGAATAAGATGTAGTAATTCTCTTATAACAATTTTACATTATAGACAGAGGTAATATATGTGGCATGTATATGAATTATGTATAAGTTGTGAGTCAAAATCATAATAGCTAAGGAATCAGAACCTTTTCTTTTTGAACATGCTGTGTTCTCCTCCCCACTTCTAGCTCCATGCTTACCATTTAGAGGTGAATGTGAATTTTAATGTTTTGCCATTTATTAGCAATAGATTTAAGTCATCATATAATTGTAAATTTCTTTTTTCCCCTTTTTTTGAATTATATTTGTGTTTTAATTTTACACATCAGCCATGGGTTCCCCTGTCCTCCCCCTCCCACCCCCACCTTCCGCCTATTCCCTTCCCTCCATTAACATCTCATCCAGGGCCAAGACTCCCCTGGGGATTCATTTAAACTTGGTGGATTCAGTACAGGCAGGTCCAGTCCCCTCCTTCCAGGGTGAGCAAAGTGTCCCTTTGTAAGCCCCAGGTTCCAAACAGCCAGCTCATGCACTAAGGACAGGTCCAGATCCCACAGCCTGGATGCCTCCCAAATAGTCCAAGCCACTCAACTGTCTCACTTATCCAGAGGGCCTGATCCAGCTGGGGGCTCCACACAATTCATGTGCTTCCATTTGTCTGCCCTTTCATCTCCATGTTTTTTCCAATCCTGGGCTCAAAAATTTACGCTCCTACAGTCCCTCCTCCATCTTGACAACTGGACACACGGAGCTCCACCTGGGGCCTGTCTAAGGATCTCTGCATCCACTTCCATCAATCACTGGATGAGAGTTCCAGCCCAACCATCAGAGTGTTTGGCCATCTGATCACCAGACTAGGTCAGATCAGGCTTTCTCTCCACCACTGCCAGCAGGCTACAGAGGATGCATCACTGTGGACCTCAGGGGACCTCTCCAGCACTCTGCCCACTCCTGTTCTCATGTGGTCATCATCCATCATGGTCTACCATTCCTTGTTCTTCCTTTCTGTTCCTGATCCAGCTGGGATCTCCTTCTCCCCCAAGCCTCCCTTCCCTCAAACCTTGCCCTTCATTACTCCCACTCTCGTCCAGGTTTTTCATGTAGATCTAATCCATTTCTCTGTCACTGGGTGATCCCTGGGTCTTTCCTAGGGTCCTGTTTTCTATGTAGCCTCCCTGGAGTAGTGTACCAGTCTAGTCATCTTCGTTTTACATCTAGTATCCTCCTATGAGTGAGTAATACAATGTTTGTCCTTCTGAGTCTGGCTTACCTCACTCAGGATGATTTTTTCTAGATCCATCCATTTGCATGCAAACCTGAGTAGTACTCCATTGTGTATATGTACCATATTTTCTTTATCCATTCTTCAGTTGAAGGGCATCTAGGTTGTTTCCAGGTTCTGGCTATAACAAACAATGCTGATATGAACATACCTGAGCAAATTCCCTTGTGGTATGATTGACCATTCCTTGGGTATATGCCCAAGAGTGCTACAGCTGGGTCTTGGAGGAGATGGATTCCCAATTTCCTTTTCTAAGGAAGTGCCATATTGATTTCCAAAGTGGCTGTACAAGCTTGCATTCCCACCAGCAGTGGAGGAGAGTTCCCCTTGCTCCACATCCTCTCCAGCATAAGCTGTCTTCTGTGCTTTTCATCTTAGCCATTCTGACAGGTGTAAGGTGGTATCTCAGAGTCGTTTTGATTTGCATTTCCTGGATAATTAGGGATGTTGAGAAATTCCTTAAATGTCTTTCAGCCATTTGAACTTCCTCTGTGGAGAATTCTCTGTTTAGTTCTATAGCACATTTCTTAATTGGACTGTGCAAACAAAGAGTTGGTTCTCTGAGAAGATCAACAAGATAGACAAGCCCTTATCCAAACTAACCAAAACACAGAGAGAGAGCATCCAAATTAACAAAATCAGAAATGAAAAGGGGGACATAACAACAGACAATGAGGAAATCCAGAGAATCATCAGGTCATACTTCAAAAACCTCTACTCCACAAAACTGGAAAATCTAAAAGAAATGGATAATTTTCTGGATAGGTACCACATACCTAAGTTAAATCAAGACCAGATAAACCATTTAAATAGTCCAATAACCCCTAAGGAAATAGAATCAGTCATTAAAAGTCTCCCAACCTGGTCTCATGTGGTCTTCATTTATCATGGTCTGTTGTGAAGACCACATGAGACCAGGAATAGGCAGAGTTCTCAAGAGGTCCCCAGAAATCCACAATGATATATCCTCTGTAGTCTGCTGGCAATGGTCGAGAGAAAGCCTGATCTGACCTAGTCTGGTGATCAGACGGCCAAACACCCTAACAGTCGCCTAGGAACTCTCATTCAATAACTGATGGAAGTGGATGCAGAGATCCTCAGCCAGGCCCCAAGTGGAGCTCCAGGTGTCCAACTGTCGAGAAAGAGGAGGGTCTGTGTGAATTGTTGAATCCAAGATTGCAGAAAGCACAGGGACAAATAGCCAAACAAATGGAAGCACATGAATTATGAACCAAAGACTGTGGAGCACCCAGCTGGATCAGGCCCTCTGGAAAAGTGAGACCATTGACTAGCTTGATCTGTTTGGGAGGCATCCAGTCTGTGGGACCAGGATCTGTCCTTAGTGCATGAGCTGGCTGTTCAGAACCTTGGGCTTACACAGGGACACTTTGCTCAGTCTGGAAGGAGGTGACAGGACCTGGCTGTACTGAATCTACCAGGTTTAAATGAATCCCCAGGGGTGCCTTGATCCTGGAGGACATGGGCTGGGGATGGTGGGGGGGGGCGCGGGAGTGGGGAGGGCAGGGGAACTCATGGCTGATGTATAAAATTTAAAACACATAATAATGAAGAAAAAAATTATTTATTAAAAAAAAAGAAAAAAAAAGTCTCCCAACCAAAAAAATCCAGGACCAGAATTCTACCAGATCAAAGAAGACTTAATACCAATACTCTTTAAATTGTTCCACACAATAGAAGCAGAAGGAATATTATCAAACTCCTTCTATGAGGCTACAATTACCCTGATTCTCAAACCAAACAAAGATGCAACAAAAAAGAGAACTACAGACTGATCTTCCTCATGAACACTGATGCAAAAATTCTCAAAAAAATAACAGACTCCAAGAACACATCAAAACAATTATCCACCATGATCAAGTAGGCTTCATCCCATGGATGCAAGCGTGGTTCAACACACGAAAGTCTGTCAATGTAATACACCACATAAACAAACTCACAGAAAAAAACCACATAATCATCTCACTAGATGCAGAAAAGGCATTTGATAAAATCCAACACCCCTTCATGATAAATCTCTTGGAGCGATCAGGAATACAGGAAACATACCTAAACATAATAAAGGCAATCTACAGCAAGCCAACAGCCAACATCAAATTAAATGGAGAGAAACTCAAAGCAATACCACTAAAATCAGGAACAAGGCAAGGCTGTCCCCTCTCCCCATGCTTATTCATTATAGTACTTGAATTTCTAGTCAGAGCTATAAGACAATATAAGGAGATTAAGGGGATACAAATTGGAAAGAAAGAAGTTAAGCTTTCCCTAATTGTAAATTTCTAATAATACTGCATTCATTTTACTGGGTTTTAAAGTTTATTCTACTACTGTACTATATAATGTATATTCTTAAATTATTTGTTCTACTAAAGATACTGAAAATTTGCTCTAAAGAGATGCATTAATGCATAAGAGCACTTGCTTACAAGAATGAAGATTTGAGTTGAAATTCTTACCACCCACATAAAAGAAGACATGGCCCCACCCATCTGTTACTCCATTGTTCTTGGGAGCAAAGCCAGGTGGATCACTAGACCAGCTGGCTTCAGTGTAGCTCAAAGTTGAGTGACAGATCTATCTTGAAGGAATAACCTGCAGACTAATAGACTATGACATTTCATATTGGCTCTACCAACCCCACGCAGATATCACACACAGACACACACACACACACACACACTTTCACACTGTCACATGGACTGAAGCACACTCATATACAAATTTTCACACTGTCACAAAGACTTATACATACACACACATATATATAAGAAAAAGACAACTAGAAATTGTATACGTTAATAAAAACACTTTTTATTTTATTTTTTTGTCAGTGCTGACATTTCTATGCTCCCATTATGTAACAGAATATGCTCTAATTTCTTTGCACATCATTCTCTGTTGCATATATCTTTCATATATCTGTGTTTTCTTCACCCACTACATTACTCAAATTTTATTTATACCTGCCTTTCTATTAGTGTGCATAAGTGGCTATTTTTCTAAGTTCTATGCTTATGTATTGTTTTACATATACTTATGTATAGCTTACTATATTTTAGGGCATCATGTCTTAGATACTTTTTGCTCTTAGATGCACAGGTAATAGTACCAGTCAAAATATAAACAACAATAAACTTTGATTTACATAATTTCATTTTCCACATTTTAATTACCATTTAAGAAACTACCACTTTAAAAGGCTATAACATACTCCTCTCCATATAATTGTTCATGTATATGATACTAGATTTTTCCTCATAAAGGTATCACAAAATATTAAATGAATTATTAAATAATTATTTATTAATAAAGAAACATGTATGAGCATCTAGCTCTTCCATTCAAGCCAGTCAATAAGAGGTTTGCAAAGGTGGAAAGTAATTTAATTTTTTATTGAATTATTTAGTTTTGAAAAATAAAATTTATTTATTTTTATTTATTTTATTTATTTATTATTTAAAGAATAATAGAATTCATTTGAAACTAGTGTTTTTGTCTATTTAATATCTCTTTATTACATTTTGATAGACTCAGAACAATTTCAGTTTTTTAAAAGAACTTACTTTTAATTGGTTGATACACTTGTTAAATTTTCTATTGCATTGAGAATATTACACACAGTATCCTTAAGTAGAACACATGAAAATAGATGGCCATTTTTGGTCCTCAATAATGTTTTACTTTTTACAACATAACTTATAAAACACACTGTTTTCAGTCCCAAGTCTATGTGAATTCTCTGGTAGACCTCAGAATTCCTGAGCTTCGGGTTCTGCTATCTCCACCTCCACAATGCTGGGATTATAGTTGTGCTATACCATGTGGAGTTTAAATGAGTGCATGGTTGAAACCAGGACTTCCTGCTCCCAGATGGGCACTTTTCCAATTTAGCTGCATTCTCCAGCCACAAAATGTGTAATGTTGAAATCAGATTAAATATGTCTATTTCTTCAAATATGTATCATATTTATGGTAAAAATAATTTCTTTTAAATTTTGGAAATATCCAATGCCTTAGCATTATGGATAGACAACCCTACAATAGAGCAGTCCATCAAGTCATGGGTACATGGGGAGAAGCTCTTCCATTAGTAGAACTCCTGGGCTTTGTGCGCCCAGTGCTTTAGGTTACCTCCATGTCCAAACCCTGAGGCTTAGTGTTCTGTTACTCCATGCTTCAGAGGACAGAAACAAGGGTTTAGACTAGTCTTGGCTTCAATCCCCAGTGGCTCTGGCTATTGGGAGCTTTTGTCATCCTTGATTTCCAGCAGTAGTGAGTGGCAGTAATAAGAAGCAGCAGCAAGTGCCTCTTGCTAGTGTTGCAGCTTCTCTTGCATGGGCCTTTGACCCTCAGATCCACAGCAGAAAGCATTTCGGAAGCTCTTTACTCCAGCTAGTGTGACAGCTCTCAGCCATACGTCAATGGATTTCAGAAATGCAGCAGGGACTATCAGCAGCTAGACAGGCTCGCCCCACTCAGAACTGTACAACCTTCATCTCATGACTGCTTTAGATGGAAATATTTTCCAAGTGTCATCTTATGGTCTAACTTATCTTTTAAAGTGAGAAGACTGGCATGGCTGTGAAAACAGTCTTTCAAAAACATTGAGAGTAAGGATACCATGTAGTTTTGACAGTACTCAGGTGGGAAGCAGTGAAAATTGGATTTAACAGTGATGTGAGATTATGGAAAGATGTTTAAGCTAAAGATGGAAGCATTTACTCCTGTAATAATAAAGAGCAGAGATTTAAACACACAAGGGTGTGTGTGTGTGTGTGTGTGTGTGTGTGTGTGTGTGTGTGTGTAAGACACTGTGGGTTGAGTGGGTTGTAGGATAGTAAATCAACAGCTCAGCCTTATGCAAGTAATGATTGAAATATCTGTTAAATCTCTCAGTTGGAAATGTAGAAAGGCAATTGCATATATCAGATACAGTGCAATTTTTAGTCTGGTGGACTTAGTAGATATTTCAGGGAAAGAGAAGAAGAAAGAGGAGAAGAAGAAGGAAAGGAAGTAGTAGTAGGAGAAGAAGGGGAAGAAGGGAAAGAGGAAGAGGAGGAAGAAGAGAAAAAAGAAAAAGGAGAAGACTCTTAAGTAAGATTTTTGTCCTTTTAGGAGTTTTATGATCATTGAAATGGCATATCAAAGATGTAGAGCCTGGTTTCACTTCCCCTATTGTTATTTAATAATGTTTTTATAATATAAGTTTGTTGATAAAAATCTAAATACAAATTTAACATTTGAGTCTACACAAATTATGATGTTCATTGTGTGAAGAATGTGACAAGATAACAGAAATGATGAATTTTTGGAATTGCTTCCTTATGCTAAAGGTTGGGATCATATTGAAAGGTCTTATAATGGTGCAGATATCTCACTCTGACCTTTGCATTTAGAAACTGAGTCCTAGAAATGTGGATGTTGCCTTGGCCGTATTATGTTATTTGATATATTAACTATAAAATATTTTACTTGCTCTCTATTGAAGTTAAGAAAGCAAGAATCATGTGGTATTTGGTCCAATGAAACATCAAGTTATGTGTTTTGAAATACAATCTCCTCTAGAACATCCAGGAGAATGGTTCCTTATAGTAAGTTTGTAATAATAAATTCAGGGACCCTGTCAACTTTTCCTATAAGCATGGAAAGGCTAATTCACTTTCCGTACAAATGTAGGCACTGAAGTGTAGACAGCTTCTCTGTAGTTAATATAAAATCTTAATGTCCCAATGAGTTTATTTAACGACATTCCACATAGTATATTGCAGAAAGTTCTATGGGGCGTTAATTTCTGAAATGAATGATAACATCTCAGGATGCTAAGTGCTCTAAAATATTATGTGTCAGGTCCTGTGGGAATATAGAGCAAGACAATCTGAAGCTCAATTCATGTAAGTTAGTTTTAATCTGAAATGAATTGTCAAACTTCTCACTTCTTCATCAATTTTCCTCCAAATTCATGTAGTTGGTGTAATCCAATAAAATGTAGGTGACTTCATTGGGTTATATAACATATTCATACATATTCATTTCCATGTGTTCTTAAAATATTATTTTTGTTTGGATTATAAAATTGTTTGTTTTTTATAGATTCAGACAATAGAATATTTCCCTCACCCAAATCTTATTTTATAAAATTTAGTTGGTTAAAAATTTCCTTAAACTTTGGTAGAATGATGAGATTTTATAGCTGCTCTATTACTTTCATTCCCATAATAAATTTATGTGTTAGATTATTTTTTAAGCTTTTGAACAAAGGAGAAATTTGAGATCCAAGTGGTTGAAGAAGTCTATGAGGTTATACTGCTATCAAAAAGTTGAATTAATATTAAAATTAGAACTTATTTTTGTCAGAGCACTTTTCCAGCTATACCTTAGGTAAGTTTATAATTGGGAAACCTTTCTCCAATTTTATTGTGTTATAGTTCATGTATGTAAATATCTCTTTTATACTATACAATTCAAGATGTGATACACTCAATAATGTATAGCATAATTGGCAGAAAATATTTTTTAATTGTTTTATTTATTTTATGTGTATGGGTGTCGTCCTGTGTATTCCTGTGCACCACATGCATGAAGTGCCTAAGGAGGCCAGAAGAGGGAATTGGATCCCTTGAAACTGGAGCTATAAATGGTTGTGAGGAACCATGTGGGTGCTCTGAAACACTCTGTGGCCTCTGGAAGAGCAGCCAGTATTCTTAACTGCTGGGTTATCTCTCTTGCCCAAAACCACCTTCGAATTCTCCAACATTTATCCAACCCTAGTGTTCAACCAGGCTTTCCATTCCTTACCCTTGGTAATTATTTATTTGTTTCTATGCCTACAGAATTACCTTCTTACCTTCTGAGATAGGTTCTATTCATTAATGGTGTACTTAATAACCACCCTCATTACTGGCATAATGCCAGTGCATTCCTTGTTATTACTAAATAGCATTCCACCATTGCATGTAGTTTATGAAGGCTAGAAATTGAAACTAGGGCTTTGCCCACACTAGGCAATGGCCTCTGGGCTATGAGAATAGGCAAGATGTTTACCCACTGTTCATTGTGACCATGCAGAGGTAATGTGCTACCAATACTCACATATTATTTTTTTTGCTTAAAGAATACTTTCAATTTGTTAAACACTTAGCAATAAAAAGCATAGTTTATATGACAAGTTCATATTTAACTTTGTATTAGTACAAAACTATTTTATTGCTTTATGAACATGCAGCTACACTGTGCCTTCACAGCATTTGTTAGGGTCACTTGAATGACTTTTAAAGCAATTTTGTAGTGATATCAGTGGGACCATTTTGTGATTTTAATTAATTACAAATTTAATTGTCCTCCCAAGAGAAGCTCTGAATAGTTAATATACAAAAAAAAAAAAAACAAAAAACAAAAAACAAAACAAAAAAAAAACTTACATAGAAACCCTTAATGTTTGGTTTGAGGAAATGTAGATATTATGTGAAATAATCAGTCAAATGCTATAATAAAGTTTTATTTCTCTACTTCATTGCTTTAGAAATGTCATATGTAGTCGGGCGGTGGTGGTACATGTCTTTAATCCCAGCACTTGGGAGGCTGAGGCAGGCAGATGTCTGTGAGTTTGAGGCCAGCCTGGTCTACAGAGCGAGATCCAGGAAAGGCACCAAAACTACACAGGGAAACCCTGTCTCGAAAAACCAAAAAGAAAAAGAAAGAAAAAAAAAAAAGAAATGTCATATGTAAAGTGATTATGATTCTGGATGAAGAATAAAACCACCATAAACTATACCTTAAAATATTTAGTTACATTTTGAATGTTTTTAAAATTATGTATATTTTTTATGTTCTTGACACACATAAAAAATCTGTTCAGATAGGCTATGCTTCACTTACAGTGAGGGACACAAAAGCATAGAACAAACTTCACATTGTATATAAGAGTGTACCTTAACATTTTCTACATTTATGAACTTCAAACAGAAAAACATTTCTGCAATAAACATTTACTAATTTCCATTTAGAGAAGAATTATGAAAAGTTATTGTTACTCAAAGGCTGGGATATCTCCAGAGACATTTTTATGAAAACGTAGCTCATTATCAATCCTCAGAAGAGAATGCGAAGAGCAAAACACTTTTAAAATTTTTTTATAAAGAACGTTTTTAGGACCCATGGGGAAACATCACCTAGACTCTGCAGGACAACACTGTCCACATCTGTTGAGTTTTTGTCTTGTGTTTATTTTGAATAGAATACACATCAGTAATGTAAGTAAAATCACAATCACCATGTTCAAGCAATATGTTTAAAGAGTAATTGAATGTAAATTATATTCAGGTTGAGTGTTTGCCGGGGACCAGCCTCAGCAGTTTCAGGGGTCTGAGGGATGGGATACCTGGACGGCACAATAACAGCTCAGAGACATTTGTGCAAGCTTACAAGTCACTTCAGGCTTCTGCAGTTGCTAAGTTTCTTTTGCTTACCTGGCTTCTCTTGGCTTCTCTTACTTCTCTTAGCTTTTACAGCTTCTTTAGCTTCTGCTTTTGCCCTGGTGACCTCAGTCTTTTATTATCATAAGTAAAGGGGGAACAGAAAGGAAAGTGGAAATCACCCAATACAAAATGTTCTCATGATTCCAAAACCTATTCTTAGAAAATCACCAATATATTCTTCATCATCTTTTACGAAACTATCCCAGACTTAACACCAAAGCGACCATAATCTATTTTTATTATTAATGGTTATACAATCTTTTGAGCACTTGACCCAAATGCTAGCAACATGCAATTTCACAAAAAGGTAAAAATAAGAACAGTGGTCAATGTACCAGACAGTCATTTCTTTCTCACACATCTGCTCCAAACTCAAGACCCCTGTAGCCACCTAAGTTCCTCCTCAGACCTCTGCAAACACTAAGCCCCATGACTGGTGGGCTACAATGACCTCAGACAAGAAATCTGTCCCTGCAAATCAGCAACTTCTGTCCTTCTATATCCAACAATTCCAAGGAAGACCTGATCTAATTTATAGAGCTTCTATGAAAAGAAGCTCACCTTTCTTGGCAGCTCTTTTCAATCTAGGAGCCCAATAAAGCTTGTAGCAATCACTCCATCAATTGTCACATTATCTCCACACTCCTTCAGGAGGAATAAAAAGTATCTGAATTAAAGTTGCCATCTTCCTTTCTTGGTGGAGGCCACTATTTTCTTCCTATTCTAGGTTCCCACACTTTTAGTTTGTCAACCCATATATATATATAACCTCAGTCAATACCCCTTATGGTCTTAAGTTCTACACAATGTCCTTGGAATATCCTCAGAAACTGAATTATTCATCATGGCCAATTTAAGTCCAGTGTGTTGATACACATCATACTACATGCTATAGTTGATCACACATTTGGTACAGTTTATGTAAGCTTAGAAAGCTTCCCCAGGCTGTAGGTTCTTTTCTATGAACTGCATAACTGCCTTAACCCCAGCCTGAGTGATCATCTCTGTATAATTTCCTGTGAAACTTACTTCGCTCCTTTCCTGTATCACAGAAATCACCATTGATCTAGGAACACAGAACATGAAGATCAGATAGAAGAAAAAGAACAGCATTATAAGAAGTAATTATATGGAGGAGAACATGACATGTGTACACCATAAAGCATGATCTTGGAACATGTAGGCATTTCTGCCTTGGCCCTTTAGAGGCAGGCCAAGCAGAAGATCCGGAGAAATGCACTGCTAGAGAAATGGGGTTTTGGTTTTGTTTGAACTTACTTTGCTTATATCAGATGTTTTCAAAGAGAAAACAAAACCAAAACCCCATTTCTCTAGCAGTGCATTACTGCAGTATGCAAAAGTACATCAATTTCAACAGTACCACTATTCTAAATTATGTGAAAATCTAATTGATATTGTTAATCATAAATGATTTTATACCTTATTATTCTATAGAGTAATTTTATGCATTCAAAGATCTTGATGAGTCAACTGGGGATAAGTGGGGGCAACAGAGGGTAGGAGATGGAGGATTAGAACATGAGAGAATGGCATGGTCAAACTGGGGGATAGGCAGTGTGGGAGAGCAACAAATGAGATATCTTGGTAGAGGGAGACATTATGGGGTAAGGGAGAAACCTGGTGCTAGGCAAATTCCTAGGAATTCACAAGGACAACCCCAGATTAGACAGTGTTGAGGATACCTGTATTGGTCCACCCTGGTAATCAAATTGGTAAATACTTCAACTGTCATCATAGAACCTTCATCCAATAACTGATGGAAGCAGATGCAGAGATTCACAGCCATCTATCAGGCTGAGCTCCAAGAGTCTAGTCGAAGACAGGGAATTGGGATAATATGAGCAAAGGGGTCAAGACCATGATGGTGAAATCTACAGAGATAACTAAACCAAGCTCAAAGGAACTCATGAACTTTAGACCGACAGCTGTGGAACCTGCACAGGACCTAACTAGACCCTCTGCATACAGGAGACAGTTGCTGTAGCTGGATCTGTTTGAGGGGGCCCTGGCAGTGTTATCAGGATCTATTCCTGGTGCATGTGACAGCTTTCTGGATCCTATTACCTAGGGTCGAATACCTTGCTCACCTCAGATAAAGTGGGGATACCGTGGACTGAGAGACTCTAGGCCTGTAGGCTGAAGAACATTACAGAGGAGCTTTGGATGACTGTCCAGGCAGATAGCTGTCTCCGCCTTTCTAGATATTTGGAAGTTTCTTACAATGCTCTTCCTGTTTACTTAGGATATATCCTTCTGAGGTCTTTGATGTAGCTGAAGACTAGATAGTTATAATTTTTCTTAGTTACAATAAAAGATAAATTATATATGAAACTTTAGACTCACAAATATGGGATAGTTAGAATATTTTCTTTAATTTTGCTCAATACAAATAGACTAGATATCGTAACTGTAATTCTTGCTTGATAACTGTACTATTATATGTAATTTTACAATGTTAAAGTTAAAGCCTTCCTTTTTGATTAGACAGAAAAGGGGAAGTGCTGTGGAATGTCATTCTGCATACTGTGAATAT
The DNA here is from genome assembly GCF_903995425.1 of Onychomys torridus. Lineage (NCBI taxonomy): Eukaryota > Metazoa > Chordata > Mammalia > Rodentia > Cricetidae > Onychomys > Onychomys torridus. The sequence goes on from NC_050445.1 coordinate 43,238,524, forward strand.
ATGTTGCTCTGCTTGATTGATAAATAAAATGTTGATTGGCCAGTAGCTGGGCAGGAAGTAGTATAGGCATGGTAAGTTGATGAGGAGAATTCTGGGAAGAGGAAGCCAAGTCAGGAGATGCCAGCCCACTGTCCAGGGAGCATCATGTAGCAGCAAATAGGTAAAGCCACGGAAAATGTGGTAACATATAAATTAACAGAAATGGGCTGAGTTTAAGTGTAAGAGCTAGTCAGGAGTAAGCCTGAACTAATGGCCAAGCAGGTTTAATTAATTTAAGCTTCTGTGTGTTTACTTGGTCCTGAGCAGCTGCAGACAAGGCAGGACACAGAAAACTTCTGACTACCCAAGGAGGGTCTTGAATGTACCAGGCATAGCTGTCCACCCATGGGAAAACGTACCCTGTTGGAGGAAGGCATGATGGGTAGAGGGGAAAGGTGAGACAGAGTGGGAGTGGCGATAAGAGGAGGGAATCTGTGGCTGGTATGTGAAATGAATAAATAACAATAAAAAAGAAAAAAGTGAAATATAAGTGTCCTTTTGACACAGAATGTCATGTGACTTTTTTCTTGGTAGACAAGAACAAATTTCTTGTCACCCCAGTAGAACACCAATTGCAAACCAAAGCAATGATCCACCCAAGGCTAATTCAATGCTTCAGTGAATTTATTGGAGTTACTTACAGTAGTATGAATGAGGGGTATAGGTACAGGAATATAGATGATCCAAAGGCAGCTGCTTTACCTAAAAGCCAACCTTAGCATGGGTAATGAATCACAATATTGCATTCTTAGAGCTCACTCTGCAACTTGAAATTAGCTTTGTTCTTTGTCAGTCTCCTCACTCCACCAATTTTGTAACTTCACTAAATGCTTAGTATATCTCACAAGGATCTTGAGATATGCACTTTTATTTATTTCCTGGGGATTATAAGTTTTGTTTTTTTCTTAAGGCCTATAAGACTCTCTTCTTCCTTCAGAAAGGGATGTTTCAAATCAGATGAAATGCTTACATAACACAGGCTTTCCACCTTATAATTGAATTTCATGTATGTAATAAAACTTATCATAATGTGTTTACAACCTAAAAGGATGGCTCCTGAAGAGTTTTCATATAAAAAAAAGGGAAGATATGGTATAATATTATATAAAAATTGCATTTTATTAAGCTAAAATTAACCATTGCCACACTCATGCATACCTATTGTGATAGTTCATATTGTCAATTTGATGAGATTTGGAATCACCATGGAAACAAATTTCTGGACATGTCTGTGAGAATTGTCTATAAAAATTCTGTTAGAAGGACCATCCTGAAATGTGAGGAGCCCTTCCACAGGGAGAGATCTAGGAGTCAATTCAAAGGAGAAGTTGAATTGAGCAAAGGCATCCATCAGCCTCACTTCCTGACTGAAGCTGCATGGTTGGCAGCCATCAGACACTCCTACCATGCTTTCCTCTTCTCATTAATTGAACCTAAAAGTGTGAATCACAATAAACCCCCGTCTTTAAGCTACTTTTCCAAGTATTTTGCCTAAATGATGAGACAAGTGAATAATGCACCTAGAGATTCATTCTTATTTAACTCCATTAATTGGGTGTTCTATATGTCGTGCCCATGAAAAGCCCTTACTATCATTATTCAGTGTTAATATAACAAATATCATTACATACTGTTTTAACTAATTTTATTTAGTGAGTATGTTTTTATAAAGTTCATACTTTAATGAGAATTTAAAACTTTGTGAAATTCTAGGCAATTGCATATGTTGTTTTTAAATTGTCACATAAAAGCTAAAGCTATCAAGTGAAGGACAGATCATGAAAAAACTTTAGTATATCCTCTGGAACACAGGGTTTTAATGCTTCAATAAATAGTTGAGTGTATCATAGTAGCCTTCAAATTTTACTTAGCCAGTGACTTCTAGTGCCACAGCACCATTTGACCCTATAAAAATGCTCTTGATGGCTTTGTTTACTGGAATTTATTGCTACCAATTTGGAAAACCACAATCTTATGAAATACAACCTGTAATGTGGCTATATTTTTATATAATTTAAATAAAGATGAAGATCTAGTTAAAGACAAATATTGTGATTGCTTTTCAGATATTGCACAGTTCTTAAAATATATGTATGGGTGAGCATGTATAAATAACTTGCACATTAGCATGTGCTAAAATTTGCTCTGATGTGAAGGGTCTTCTCTTTGGCCAGTGATTTCTCAGTTATTTTAAAAATGTTCTGACTCATCAAGTAATCAGATGAATATCTGTTTTCAGCTCTGTGATTATAAATATACAGCTTTCAACATGTTTTTCACAAACTTTCAGGTGTTACTTGTTTGTGATATTTAAGATCCTTGATAACAGGGAAATGTTCCTTTAATAACTTTTTAAAATAGATTGCACAATTACTTCATATTATCACAAGGCATATATAATCAGTGCTGTTCTTGTATAGGCAAACCACACTTATTTCCTAGTATATATTTAGTGATAGTTTAGTGATATATATATATATTATATATATATCTATATTACTATAAAATTGCTCCATAACCACAGACTACTTATTCCTTTTAGAAAAATGTGTCATCATTATCTAATTTATTTCTAGTGAAAGTCAAATCTGTTGAGTTGTATTAACATATAAACTTTCATATGGTAATTGATTTTTAGGATGCATGCTTCTTACACTTCATATTTGATAGTCAGTGTGTATGTTGAAAAGGTTGAAAATTTATCTGCTTTTAGGGGCTTCCTGCTTTTTCTTAGGTCACTGCACATTAGTGTTGCTAAATGGACAAAGGAGTGTCCTTCACAGACCACTTAGATATCCTCCAGTACTCCATGCTCATTGATCCATACAATCTGTATTTTTACAAAATGTTACAGTGAAAGTTTATTATTGGATTTTTTCTTTCACTAGTTTGAAATGATGCTGTAATTCTGGGAACACATTGACATCCAATTCCCTTCCACTCTAAAGTTATCTCAGCTACAACCATGGCTTCAATTACTATTTATATTTAGCAATAGCTCTCAAAAGGAAACAGCACCATTTTTGACTGATTTTAACCTGTAGACTTTCTATATATACATTATAACACCTTACGTCCTGCTATCTTACTTTCAGACCCATACTGTAACCCATTGCCCTGTCCTTTTGTCTACAAATCACAGTTGTAATCTGAAGTGCCATTTAAAACTTTCAAGACACCTTTTCCTAGGCTCTAAGGCCACATACATAGTTCATTGATCGTAGTAGTTCCATCCTGTCTGGAAACTATACATCAGGATATACAAATTGTCAGTCTTGGGAAGGTCATTGAATTGAGCTCCAGGCCAGATAGTCAGTACCATATCAACATAAAAGACTTCACTTAGTGCCCTCACTCACATCCTCCAGCCAGGAACAATTTTGCTTAATATCCACAGTGGTTCAGCATGTGATTTACTCATGGTTCATGTCCTTGCTGCCATGTGTCTCTCTAACACCCAGGAAGACAGCACAAAATTCCCTTTTCAAATATTTTTTCTTGCTCTAAGCTATCACAGTCACCAAGAAGAAAGTGATGAGGTGACACTTGGAAATAATCACAGTGACAAATCGGCCAAGGGAGGAGACAGATAGATTATTCCTTCCAGGTCACCTCAATCTCTCATCCCAATCTTCCCCTTTCCCACTCAGAATGAAGTTGAGGGAACTTTGATTGAGATTTCACACATATCCTTGAGAGGTAGGTAAAAGGACCAAATAATTGGCTTCTATCATCCCAGTATTTCCACTGGAAAATTATAAACAACCTCCATCAATCTGTTCAGTAGAGTGCTAACACCTTCTAATACCTGACTGGGATTCTATTTGAGGAGAACAGAATTTCTCCAACTTTGAAATCTATGTCTCAATCCTTTTAAACATACCACTATGTCAATCTAGAGGGGCTCACTGAACTCCTAAACTTTTTTAATATGCCCAATGATGAAGAGCCTTGCTCATATAAAATTAGCAGATAGATTTCAGCCATATATAACCATGCAAAATAAATAGACAGTTATTTTGTAGATACCTTCACTGGATGTATAGACTCCTTTCCTACTCACAACACTGCTTGAATATTACTTCACTACTTTTGTCTTCCTTTATTTCTGCAATCAGATAATGCCCCAATTTTCATTTCTTCAGTAACCCAAGCAATCAGTGAAATCTTTTCAATAAGAAACTATGTGTATGTCTGTTGACATGGAGAATTATCAGGAAGAGGAGGGAAGCTCGTTATTAAATTAATATTGTAACCTAATTTTGCTGGCAAACTTCTTCCAATTATACTCCTGAAGTCTCTTTTAATTCCTTGAATTCAGACATATCTCAGCTCATTGAAATCTTGCATGAGAGGACTTTCCTTTAGACAGAACTTTTATTAGACCTTGCAACTCATTGTTTAACCCTGTGCATTACATCTCTGTGATTATTCATCAAGGCCATTTATGATTATTGGGATAATTAATCTTGAACAAGAAACCCTCATCAAAGAATCTTCCTTCACACCTGGTGTTGGGACTTTTTCAAAATTCTTCTGTGGATTATAAAACTATAGAACACTCTTAATGGCCCCTAATCTTTTCTCCTTAACACCTTTTATTGATAGGTTAACCTCTTCCACATCCAATTCCTCCACCAGTGCAATATTCACCAGTTCAATTAAGAGTCTACTGGAGATCTATGCTTACTCAAGAAGAGCCCAGGTAATATAAACCCAGATTTCTAAAACACATGAACTCATGAGCCCAAGCACTGATTCAATTCCACTACTACAATTTCACCACCTTTTCAACATTGTTCTTCAAAATCCAGCTTTGTATTCCCTATCTCCTGATACTTGTGTATTCAGAAGCTTCCTTCCTCGAGAAGTCAACCTGATGTTATTCAAGATGACCTCAGAGATTTCATTTGAAATAAGATAATACATTTTCTGGAATTTCTTGAAACATCATCAAGTCTCTCCCACAAGAAAACAGATTCTTGTCCTAGGCCTTTTCTTAATTACACCCTTTCCCTTCAGTTTTCCTCAAACCACTGAATGATGTCAACTTTAAATTTTCCATACTGTCTTGTTTTCTCTTTCTTTGTTTGACCACTTAATTCATCTTCCAACTGTCAATAAGACCTTAGTGTGTTTCAATCAATATAATAATTGCACATATGCCTAATGCTGGATTTGTGTAGAGGTGGCACTAACAGTTAGCATCTCCTAGGTTCTGGTCACTTTTGTCCTTCAAGGTCCACTTTTGTCAAAAGATGAAGTCATCAAAGTATAAGGCTAATCTATGAAAAGAGCAACAACTTCCATTTGAGGGAATCATCTTCCACTCACAAGGCTTTCTGTATATGCTTCAACCAAATCTATAGGAAGAAAATAAGGGACATCCCTAGTTACAATTTTTATCAAACTTTCTTCCTCATATCAGCCCAAATTTACATATTTCTAATCTCTGAGTATGTGCCCGCCTGCACATATGTGCCCCAATATGTATTCATATACTGACAGAGGATAGATGAGGGTGTCTGATACCCTGATTCTGAAGTTACACGCAATTGTAAGCTGTACTATGTGAATGTTGGGAAATGAGCTAGATTTTGTGCAAAGGCAGTAAGTGCTCTTAACCACCATGCCATCTCTCCAGAACTATAAACTTCATATGGGTTATGCTGCAATTTTCTTCAAAATTCTTATTGTAGTACACAGCTTGCATCTTTTCCTGTCTTTTTTTTTTAATGCCTCACTGTGCATTCCCCAGTGAGCAGCACACCCTCTAGCTTTATTTCTTTTATAAATTTTAATTATCCTTCTTAGCATTAGTTAACTTTAGTTTTTCTTACCAATTCAGGAAATAACTTTCCTGTAAGAGTTGAATCGCTTAAAATTCTGTTTACTCCTGAATTCACTCATTTATATCATGTTAATTTATATCTACCATGGCTGGCAGTGAATCCCCCTGCCCCCAGTTTTTAGATGTTTACTACATTGAATGGTGCATCTGATGATCTAATAAATGTTTACATAATAAAGTATCAACCAGTGATTGAGAACCTAAGCCCTAACCTACGGCTAAAATGTCTCTTTTCCAAGTAAACCAATGTTTGTAGCACTCCTGTGAAGAATCATCAACCATATCTTGTTCTACATTTAAAGGAACTTAGGAAATATTTAGTTAAAATCCAAAACACATGTATGATGTGTTTACTACCAGTCATTGGTCTACTAGTTTGGAAATTCTTCTAATAATGCAATGTGCACCTTCTGTATTTGAAGCGCATGCTTCATGTTCATTTATTAATGTATTTGAAAATCTTTTAAAAATTAACTTGATCCTGTTAGCTTGTTATTAGAGAACAATTTTAAATTTTTAAGGATTACATTTGTGCTTGTACTGAATCTATCCCTATGAAAGTTTATAGTTTCTTCAAAGTAACTGCCATCTCTTCATCTGGATATACCCACAATGCCCTGGGATAAATCCCCTCAGGTAGTGGAACCTACTTTGTTTAGAGGAAGGAAGTGGTCTCACAAAATTACTTCACCTCTTTTATTTCAATTACTTTTGACCAATGTTGATTTACACTGTAGTCCAAAGATCAAGTCCTTTTCAGAACAGGATGATTCTAACTCTTGTGCTATAGAAGAAGAAAATATGATATAATTTGACTTCTGTCCCTTAGGGTAGTGCACATACACACACATGACACATTTGAGTAACACATGGAGGAGAGGAGAGAGGTGAGAATAACTTTTCAGATAGCTTTCTCATATATAGTGATTATAAAAATAACCATAGTAAGAGACCTAGTTTTTCAAAACACTTTTCTTTTTCAGTCTCAAGGCAGGGGTAAGACAATACCCAGGCCAGTTGCTTCCAGTTAAGACATATGCACAGATAATGATTTCTATGTATTCGATGACCTGAAGTATGTGAGAACTAATTTGTGTCCATGTTGAAAATGATGTTAATTGCTAGATATGAAAGTTCATTTTCTTTTTGCCTCTCTGAATTACTAAGTGTGTGAGTATGCATTTGAATTGAATACTTAGGGGAGCTTGTTGTCCTTCCTAGAATTATGTGTCTAAGAGAGGGAAGATATGATACGGTTACAGGAAATTAAATAGAGCATTCCCACTGATTTGTTTATTGTGTATTGTGTGCACACATGCATGCCTGTGTGTGTATGTTTGCTTTTGGAAGTCCAAGGACTTTTCAGAAATATGTTTTTCCCTAACACATTGCTTCTGAAGCAGCTTCTCTTTTGTTAACTCTGCCTCTGAGCTGAGTATGCCAACTTCTTGCTGATGTTCTTTTCTCCACTTCCCATCTCACAGTAGGAATACTGGGCTGGGATTGTAGATGGAACACACAGCATCTGGTTCTTTGATTTTAAACCAGGGATTCAGGGAAGAACTAAAGTCCAGGCTTGCACAGCAAGCAGTTTTACCTGCTGAGTCATCTCACCAGCCATTGCTCTGCATCCCTTTTGGAACTGCAAAATTGTGGTCATTCGAAAAATATTGCTAGCTATGGATGAGACTGAAATCTGCTAATAGATGATAATCTAGCCCTTTTCATATTTGATTTATTTAGTGATAGTAAAATGTGGATCATATAGTAGACATTTTTATTGCAGTTAATATTCTGTTATTTTTAGGTTGAAGCTCCACAGGTTGCTATAAATTTTCTTTTCCATGGAAAATGGTCCACTCTTTATATTTTACCATAGACTATTAAAAGAAAAAAAGAACAAAATAGGATTTAAATGAACTAATTTTTCAGTAACATAAAATGTAATGGTTTCTTCTTTGCTATAGTTGTATAGAAGAATTATGAATAAACTTTACAACTTAATAGAATTAATGGTTTGCTTTTTATTTATATCCAATTCTTCATGTTTGAGTCAAAACCAAAATGACAATTTTACTCACTGATACTAATATATTGTTATTATTAAATTATAACTATGTAAGAGTCATATACTAGCTGTTGGACTTTGGTTATAATTACATACTATCTATAGTGTATCATTGTAAATTTATTGATTTTTTAAATACCATATTGGTAACAGAAAGCATCAAGCTTTTACTGTAAAAATATTAAATCTATTGTAAATTACTAATCATTCAGAACTTTTATTTTGTGTTATATAATGTCACTTTCATATAAGCACATATATAGTAACTAATGATCTTGTATTTTTGTTTGCAGTAGACAAGTTACAACTAATGCATTTGGTTATTGTAATTATTTACCAACCCTTTATTCAATGAAGAAAGTAAAGATTATTGTGAAAAATGTCTGAAAACAAGATTTATCATTCATCTCAGCTCTTAAAAAGAATTGATTTTTGTAAGTTTAAAGATTGTATATGAATCTGGATATGTAAACAAATATTTTTCTTTTCTTTTGAACTGAGGAGTGAACCCAAGGCCTTGCACTTAGTAGACAAGCACTCTACTACTGAGCTAGATCCCCAACCCCAACAAATATTTCTTATATTTAGAAAGCTTTTTTTGTGATGATGGCTTAAGGTTTATGTGATTCTGTCATGAATTTTCCCATTTATTTAATGAATAATAAGAGATTTATTAGCTTTCTATTATTCAATAGCCTATGCTGAAAGGCTATTAAGTATTACAATATTATCATTTTTAAGATCAGCTTTCTAATAGATTTAAATAGACTCTTCAACTAAATCTTCTCAAAGGCACTCTTATGTTATAATGTGTTGTGAAATTATGAGTGGATATAATACATCTCATTCTGTCAAGGAGTCCCGCTCTTGTCCCTAGGAGTGTCACGTGTGATGACAGTTCCTTCTAACATTGTTGCAGGATATTTTTTAACTAAGCAAAATATGTTGCAATTGTTTAACTATGTAAAGATGTATTGCATTTGTTTAAATTATGTAAGGATGTGTTGCTGTTTTACCTTGCCTGCCTAATGTACCTGATTGATCTAATAAAAAGCTGAACAGTCGATGGTGAGGGAGGAGATATAGGCAGGTATTCTGGGTAGAGAGAGTAAGTAGGAGGAGGCATCTAGGCTCAACAAAGACAAAGGGAGTCAGAGGGAGAGGGGGAGACACCAAGGTGACTCAGAGGCTGGTCAGCCAGCCAGACATGGAGAAAGCAGGAAAGTAGGACATACAGAATGAAAGAAAGGTAAAGATGATGGTTATGATAAATAAATGGCACTGGTTACCAGCAGAAAAGTCATGGGCCTTGGCCAAAACTACCAGAGTTATAAAGAGCTTTATTAGAAAGAAGGAGGGGAGAGGAGAAAGGAGAGACAGGCCTGCAGAGAAAGAAAGATGGCAAGAGCAGAGTAGAGAGCAGTGAGCAGAGAGGGAACAGAGAGAGAGCAGAGAGAGGGTGGAAGCCTGCATCAAGCTTTTTAAGGCACATATGTGGCTGCCAGCGCCCCCTGATGACATAAGACAAAGACCCCAAGCTGTGCAGAGTGAGGACAGGATACTAACAAAAAAGCCTAATGCGAAATGTGGATGAATAGATTAACCTAAGTTAAAAGAGCTAGTAGGACAAGCCTAAGGTAAGGCCAAACAATCATAATTAATAATAACCCTGGTGTCTTTATTTGGGAGCTGGTGGGTGACACAAAGAAAATTCCAGGTATAAAACATGGTATGGGAAATGCTGATTCAAGATTTTGGCCAGATTTTTCAGAGTATAAACACTGTGGGTGAAATCTCTAACTAACTTCATTTTAGACTCACTCTTTTGCTCAGCTGCTCTGAAATGTAACTAAGTACTTGTGGATAAATTGCTGTTTTTACTTTGACCGGAGACTTACATATAGGATATAATTTTATGTACATTTTAACTGTTAATATTAATCCAGCACCTTGCTTATCATATGTAAGAACAGTTAATAAAAACATGTTAACTGATTCAATAAGTAGGTAGCAATGTTTATGATTGTGATGAAGATGGGGTAATATTAGAGATAAGGAGGAGGCAACTTGCTACTATTGTTCCATTCAAAACCCCTGTAGTAGGAACTGTATATGTAGTGTTTAAACTTCTGTGCTACAACCCTTTGCCACTCGTACCTCTTACAGCAGCAACAGATTTAAATTGTTGAGTTAAAACTACATGCATAGTAAGTTAAGTTCTTAATCATATCATGGCTGACTACATCATGTTATATTTTCTGTTTAATTATTAATATATTAATTAATAAACAAATGCATAACATACATACATATATATTTATATAATATCCTTTGTATAAATACACATTTTAGGTAAGTTTTTCTCTATAATGTATTTTGGTTATATTCACTGCTCCTTAGTTTGCCTCTGTCTTCACCACCCTGCTCTCTGTGGAACTCTTCCCCCTTACCCATCATACTATTGTGTTTTAATTTGTTTTATTATACTAGCTCACTGAGTTTAATTATGTTGCTTTCATGTACATACATGTGTAACATGAATTTTAAAAAGTCTTGTTAATAAAAACAAACCCGGAGCCAGGTATTAATGCTGGAAGATCAGAGAAGCAGAATAAGCCACAGCTAACTTCACCTTGCCAACTTCTCAACTGATCCTGTTTTCTCAAACTGGAAGCCTCTGAGTCCTCATCCAAATGGATCTCCACTGAACTGCTGACAAAAGCCTAAAAGCTAAAGAGAAGGCTCTAGTTCCTGGTCCTTATGCATTATATACCTTTCTGCTTCCTGCTATCACATCCTGAGTTTAAAGGCATGTGTCACCATACCTGTCTGTTTCCAGTGCGGCTTTGAACTCACAGAGATCCAGATGGATCTCTGACTCCTGAACGCTAGGATTAAACTGTGTGCCACTGTTTTCTGGCCTCTATGTCGATCTAGTGGCTGTTCTGTTCTCTGACCCCAGATAAATTTATTAGGATGCACAATATATTGGGGGACACAATATCACCACACAGATATGTGAGTTATTTATTGGATCACATATCTTACTCAGGGATACACACCTGAAAAAAATTATTCCCTCTTCCCCAGCAATTCTAACTCTCAATAGTTCCTCCGCTAGGAGGAGAGACTCGTGTACCTTTTACATATCCATGTTGGACTGTATATAGGCTAGATCTGGTACAGAATACACATACTGTCTTTCGTTTCAGACTTATTCACTCATTATCAACCACTTTGATTCATACCTGTTTTGGAGTATAGTGGTAATGTTCATTAATTTTCACTCATATAATTCATTTATATGAAATATCATTTTTTTTATTCTCTTGAAATCCAAAAGGATTTCAATCATGAACAATAATGTGTTTATTAAAGTAAAACTGATGTTAATTTTTAAATGTGCATATATATGTTTTCGGGACTGTCTTTTTGCCTTCCTGTGTCTTCAAGTCTCACAATTTTCTGTATTCATTACTATGCTGCAATCTGTTTATCCTCTTTTGCTTTGGCTTAAAAAGGAACTGTTGTTTCTTCAGTTGTTTGTATATGGAAGATATGGTTTACTTGAAAACTTTTCCTGGTCTTAAATAGTCATTTGAGTTCATGGTGCTGTTGCTATCCAAATATATTTATTATGCATATGAATTACTTCATAGTTGATATTTCTACTCCAGAGAATGCTGATGTTAACATTTTTATTTGACTTATGATGTGGCTATCATAATCAGGGATTTTGATTGTTTGGTATGTGTATTGGAGAGTGGGCTTTATACCCTCATACTTACATTGTGGCTGGATGCCTAAAATGAAAGATGCTTTGTTTTCTTCCACCAAAGCTCAATTGTTGTCACTAGCCTCTCCCCACCCTAGCTCATGCATTGAATTCTGTCATATTTGCCTTCTTTCAAAGAAACTTGCCATGCCAATGTGAAAGTCACTTGGCGATCCCATCTCACTTTCCAAAACTTTTCAGATCTTGGGTTCAATTATTTTCAGTGATCCCTTAACATAACAATATCCTTGGAACCTAATGGGTTTTTTTGTACATTGACTGATTCCAGCTATAATATTGTCACTAACTGGCAGTTTCATTTTTTTCATTGGGATTTTGAGATTTTTGAAAATATTGCTTCCTGTCCCTGTCATTGTGTCCCACCTTCAGCAGTGGCTTACATTACAGGGTAGTGCTCCCCAGATTCATATTATCTCCTTGTATTGGTGTTGAGGCTTGAGGTGTAGCTAAGTGGCAGAGTCCTTGCCTATTGACACACAGGGTTCTGGGCTTAATTCCTTGGGTAACTATACAAAGTGATCATCTATGGTTTCATCTGCATTTTCTTAGAACTGCTCATCTAGAAGGTTGCCTATTATGTAATCACTTGCCCCCATAGTTTTGCACAGAATGAAATCTGTCCCTGATCTGTAAAAGTCAAAACCCAGGAAGAGGGTTTATATAAGGCTCTATAAACATGGGGTGGTTGTAATTAAATCCTTGTTACTGGTTGGTAAAGAAAATAAAATACAACATTATTTTTACTGCATTTCTTAAAAATTAGACAGTAAAGAAAATCATGTCTAGTATCACATGATGTATCTATTACTATTGAGCTGAGAGCCTGGAATCTCTTTAATAAATGTCTTTTTTTTTGTTTTTGTTTTTTAAGAGCAAAAAAAAAAAGGAGGGGGGAACACACTGTTTCAGGAGACCAGGGTGTCTCTGTGGCTTATGGTGTCCAGATCATATGGGGAGAAATATAACTCTTTCTGAGCCATACACAGTGGAGAAAATATTTCTCTTTACACTATTAAACCTTGGTATGCCATGCCACATGAGCTGCGAACATGGTGCAGATTTAATATTTTCAGACAAACCTTTTAAATAAATTTGTGAACACTAACAACTTGAACAGGATAACTATTTGTTCATATTTTTATTTTACACTCAGTCAAAACATTTGAAACAGCTGTGTTACTTCCTGACATATCTTCTGGTAATATGTCTTCCTCCTAACTGTGAAGGACACTTGAAAATAAAAGATTTCATCTTGTCTTGAATGGGATGAGAGCTATGTATTAGAGGTTTTTGAAATGATTATCTAAGGGTTGAGATTATAAAGATCCACTCTATTCATTTTTAAGTGAGTAGTAATGAGTAGCTAATCATTTCTATCATCTTATAAACGTATAAGCTTATTAAGACTAAGCTAATATCTTAGCACAGGATTAGTCTTAGAAATTCTGTGCAAGTAAAACAAGTCATCATTGTGAATAAGCCATGTTTGTTTCTATTTAAACTGCATTCCCAAGTTTCTCACTCTCCTTACCTTGAGTCATTGTGTGTCTCTGTGCTAGCATCATCTACTGCAAGAAACAACTTTGATGGGAGTTGACAGACTCATTAATTAATAGATATATCAATAGTCATTAGGGCTTGTTTTAATACCATGTGTACTTAGAATAATAGCATAGGTTCTCCGCTAGGCCCTATATTGTGTCTACTCCTAGGTTCTTGGTAGTGAAAATGGTGCCATGTAAATAAAAATCAGAAAATAGTTGGCTACTTCCATTATATTCATGCATCTATTGCATTACTGAAGATGTCTTGCCAGGCTGGTCATTTTTGTAGCTTCCAGGATTCATATTTGGGTAAAACTTATGATTCTTCTTTTCTTATGGTTGCATGCATAGTTCCTTCTAGCACAATGAAAATAAAAAATTGGGATGAAACCTCTAAGTAAGAATCAACTATTTTAATGTTCTATGACTCAAGTATATGGTGTCTTCAGCAACTGGGCCTTACCATCAAGTACTGGAGGGCTATACCAAGAGTGTTGGAAATAGCCTGCAATGTTTGGGGTCTTTGAAACCTCAATGTCCAAGAACCCCAAAGCAGGTAACCCATTTCTAATACCAAACTTTTATGTGTTATCCTGTGATATCTAGTAGGGTCATTGTTACCCCATTATAGGGCAATTCCATTCTTTATATACATATGTATATGTATACATTTTAGGAAATTTGTACAGTAAAAAGATTTTGTATGATTTTTTTGAAATGTCTTCATTGGTAGTTATCCCTCTCTGAATTCCCCTTCCCTTCTACTCTCCATTAATACCTGTCTTACCCTAATTTCTCTTTACCACTGAATATCAATGCATTCTCTTTTCTTTGAGATACTCTCATGGCCCCTTATTAATATTCTCATCTCTAAGAGTATGCCAAGTGAAACATAAATATATAAATATTTAAACATTCACAAATGAGAGAAAGCATACTTTTTTGTTTTCCTTTTTGGGCCTGACTTACCTCATTCAGAATGATTCTTTCCAGATCCATCCATTTACCTATGAATTTAATTTTTCTTAATACTTGAATAATATTTTACTCTTTAAATATACCACATTATCAGTATCTGTTCATCAGTTGATGGTCATTTAGATTGCTTCCCTTCACTAGCTATTGTGAACAGAGCATCAACAGTTGTGGATGAACAGGTGTTGTCTTTTTGGTAGCATATAGAGTCTTTTGGGTATATGGTCTTGAATGGTATATCTGGATCATGCTGTGATTTATTTATAGATGTTTGAGGCACCTCTACACTAATTTTCATAGTAGAAGCAGTGTAGGATTTTATTTACCCAAAGCTTGCCTAAAACTTCCTAGGTCACTAAGACTTAAAACACTGATAATCTTTCCTCAACCTCCTAAATGCTGGTACAAGTATATGCCATAAAATCCAGATAAACACTTCACTTTCACTGAATACTTCTTACATTTCTTTCTATTAAAACAATTTTATTTTATGTTAGACTATACTATTACATTTTTAGTAAATATAGCTCCTTTTGAATAAATATATTGTAATTAAATATTTTATTACCTTGATCTTATTTAGGTAATGTAAGACATATACTTTGAATTCAGAATGATACCACTTTATAAAAATATTAATATCTTATTAAATTAATGAGCTAAACAATGTGATGAAAAAACTTAAATATGTGTCTATAAACATATTTGAGAATGCATTTTTCCATGTCCTTATAATTCATCCCTTGCCACATAATAATTAAACAACTAAATGTACAGAATAAAGAAAAGATATTATGAGCAGGAAAGAAAAAAGGCCAAGTGACTTATAAAGGCAAATCCATCAGAATATTACTCGATTTCTCAATGGAGACTTTGAAAGCCAGAAGGATCTGGACAGATGTAGTACAGACACTAAGAGACCATGGATGCCAGCCTAGACTAATATACACAGCAAAACTTACAATCATCATAGACAGAGTGAACAAGACATTCTAAGACAAAGCCAGATTTAAACAATACTTATCCACAAACCCAGCCCTACAGAAAGCACTAGAAGGAAAATTCCAACCTAAGGAAGTCAGATACACCCACAAAAACACAGGCAATAGATAACACCACAGCATAAACCCCAAAGAAGAGAAGTACACACACTACCACCAAAAAAATAACAGGCATTAACAATCACTGCTAATTAATATCCCTTAATATCAATGGACTTAATTCAACTATAAAAAGACACAGGCTAACAGAATGGGTAAAAAAGGAGGATACATCTTTCTGCTACATACAAGAAACACATCTCAAATTAAAAGATAGGCACTACCTAAAAATAAAGATGGGAAAAGTCTTTCCAATCAAATGGTCTTAAGAATCAAGCAGGTGTAGCCATCCTAATATCCAGCAAAATAGACTTCAAACTAAAATCAATCAAAAGAGATCATGAAGGACATTACATACTCATTGTAGGAAAGATACACCAAGATGAAGTTTCAATTCTGAACATTTATGCCCAAAACACAAGGGTACCCACATATGTAAAAGAAACATTACTAAAGCTTAAATCATATATAAAACACCACACTTTAATAGTGGGAGACTTCAACACCCCACTTTCACCTCTGGACAGATCTGCCAAATTAAAACTTAGCAGAGAAATAAAGGATTTAATTGATGTTATGACTCAAATGGACTTAATCGATATCTACAGAACATTCCATCCTAACAAAAAATGATATACCTTCTCAGCACTTCATGGAACCTTCTCTAAAAGTGACCACATACTTGGCCACAAAGCAAATCTCAAAGATACAAAACAATAGGAATAACTTCCTGCATTCTATCAGACCACTATGGTTTAAAGACAGATATCAAAAACAACAAAAACTACAGAAAACCTACACTCTCATAGAAACTGAATAATGCTCAACTGAATCACCAATGGGTTAAGGAAGAAATAAAGAAAGAAATTAAAGACTTCCTAGAGATCAATGAAAATAAATACACCATATACCCAAACTTATGGGTCACTATGAAAGCTGTGCTAAGAGGGAAATTCATAGCACTAAATGCCTACATAAAGAAGCTGGAGAAATCTCACAGTAGTGACTTAACAGCACACCTGAAAGCCCTTGAACAGGAAGAAGCAAAGTCTCCCAGGAAGAATAGATGCCAGGAAATTATCAAATTGAGAGCTGAAATCAATAAAATAGAAATAAAGAGAATAATACCAAAAAAATTAATGAAATAAAGAGTTGGTTCTTTGAGAAAATCAGCAAGATAGACAAGCCCTTATCCAAACTAACCAAAAGACAGAGAGCATCCAAATTAACAAAATAAGAAATGAAAAGGGATCCATAACAATTAACACTGAGGAAAACCAGAAAATCTTCAGGTCATACTTCAAAAACCTCTACTCTACAAAACTGGGAAATCTAAAAATTGGACAATTTTCTGGATAGGTACCACATACCTAAGTTAAATCAAGACCAGATAAACTATTTAAATACTCCAATAACTCCTAAGGAAATAGAATCAGTCATCAAAAATCTCCCAACCAAAAAAAGCCCAGGACCTGATGGTTTCAGTGCAGAATCCTACCAGATCTTCAAAGACTTATTCCCAATACTCTTTAAATTGTTCCACATAATAGACGCAGAAGGAATATTACCAAACTCATTCTATGAGGCTACAATTACCCTGATTCCTAAGCCAAACAAAGATGCAACAAAGAAAGAGAACTACAGACCAATCTCCCCCATGAACATTGATGCAAAAATACTCAATAAAATAATGGCAAACAGACTCCAAGAACACATGAAAACAATTATCTACCATAATCAAGTAGGCTTCATCCCAGAGATGCAAGCACCCTTGCATCAACCTATGAATGTCTATCAATGTGATATGTCATATAAACAAACTGAAAGAAAAAACACACACACACACATGATCATCTCACTAGATGCTGAAAATGCACTTGATAAAATCCAACACACCTTCATGATAAAGGTCTTGGAGAGATGAGGAATACAGGGAACACACCTAAACATAATAAAGGCAATTACAACAAGCCAATAGCCAACACAAATTAAATGGAGAGAAACTCAAAGTGATTGGACTAAAATTAGGAACAAGACAAGGCTCTCTGCTCTCCCCATACTTATTCAATGTCGTAGTTGAAATTCTAGCCAGAGCAATGAGACAACATAAGAAGATCAAGGGGATACAAATTGGAAAGAAAGAAGTCAAGCTTTCCCAATTTGCAGATGACATGATAGTATACATGAGTGACCCCAAACATTCGACTAAGGAACTCATACAGCTTATACACACCTTCGGCAACATAGCAGGATACAAGATTAACTCAAAAAATCAGCAGCCCTCTTTTAGACAATTGACAAACAGGCTAAGAAGGAAATCAGAGATACATCACTCTTTACAATAGCCACAAATGATATAAAATACCTTGGGGTAACTCTAAATAAGCAAGTGAAGAACCTATATGACAAGAACTTTTAGTCCCTGAAAAAAGGAAATTGATGATGTCAGAAAATGGAAAGATCTCCCATGCTCATGGATAGGCAGGATTAACATAGTAAAAATGGCAGTCGTACCAAAAGCAATCTACAGATTCAATGTAATCCCCATCAAAATCCCAACACAATTCTTCACAGTCCTGAAAGAACAACAATCAACTTCATATGGAAAAACAAAAAATCCAGGATAATGAAAAGAATCCTGTGCAATAACACAACCTCTGGAGGCATCATGATCCCTGACTTCAAGCTTTACTATAGAACTTCCATAATAAAAACAGCTTCATACTGACATAAAAACTGACATGTGGTCCAATGGAATCAAATTGAAGACCCAGACATTAATCCACACAAGTATGAACATACAATTTTTGACCAAGAAGCCAAAACTGTACAATGGAAAAAAAGAAATCATCTTTAAAAAGTGGTGCTGGCATAACTGGATGTCAATCAATATGCAGAGGGGTGCAAATAGATCCATGTCTGTCCCCAACACAAAACTTAAGTCCAAGTGGATCAAAGACCTCAACATAAATCCAGTTACTCTGGAAACGATAGATGAGAAAGTAGGAAGTTGTCTTTAATGCATTGGCACAGGAGATCACTTCCTAAATATAACACCAGTAGCACAGATACTGAGAGAAATAATTAATCGATGGGTCCTCTTGAAACTGAGAAGCTTTTGTAGAGCAAAGGACACGGTCAACAAGACAAAAGAACAGCCTACAAAATGGGAAAAGGTCTTCACCAACCCCACATCTGACAGAGGGCTGATATCCAGAATATATAAAGAACTCAAGAAATTAGACATCAAAATGCCCAACAGTCCAATTAAGAAATGGGCTATAGAACTAAACAGAATTCTCAACAGAGGAAGCTCAAATGGCTGAAAGACATTTAAGGAATTGCTCAACATCCCTAATCATCAGGGAAATGCAAATCAAAATGACTCTGAGATACCACCTTACACCTGTCAGAATGACTAAGATCATAAACACTGAAGACAGCTTATGCTGGAGAAGATGTGGATCAAGGGGAACTCTGCTCCACTGTTGGTGGGAATGCAAGCTTGTACAGCCAGTTTGGAAATCAATATGGTGCTTTCTTAGAAAATTGGGAATCAATCTCCCCCAAGACTCAGCTATACCACTCTTGGGCACATTCCCAAGGAATGGTCAATCATACCACAAGGGCATTTGATCAGCTATGTTCATAGCAGCATTAGTTGTAATAGCCACAACATGGAAACAACCTAGATGCCCTTCAACTGAAGAATGAATAAATAAAATAGGGTACATATACACAATGGAGTACTACTTAGCAGAAAAAATCAATAACATCATGAGGTTTGCAGGCAAATGGATAGATCTAGAAAATATCATCCTGAGTGAGGTAACCCAGACTCAGAAAAAGAAACATGGCATGCACTCACTTATAGGTGGATACTAGATGTAAAACAAAGGATGACTAGATTGCTACTCACAACTCCAAGGAGGCTACCTAGTAAAGAGGACCCAAAGAAAGACACAGACATCTCCCAACGACAGAGAAATCGATGAGATCTACATAAGAAAACTGGACGTGAGGGGGATAATGAAGGGCAAGTGTGGGAAATTGGGTTTAGGGGAGCAGGAGATCCCAGCTGGATCAAGATCAGAGAGGGAGAATGTAGCTGAAGTTTTTCTCTCCAGCTCCTGCCAAGCCCTTGCAGTCCCACAGCCTACTTATAAAATAATCACTCACATGCTTATATTACTTATAAACTGTATGGCCATGGCAGGCTTCTTGCTAATTATTCTTGTATCAACCCATTTCTATTCATCTATAAGTTGCCAGGTGGCTCGTAGCTTACTGATATCTTAACATCTTTTCATGGAGGCGGCCAGCAGCATGTATCTGCCTCAACCTTCCACTTCCCAGAATTCTCTTTTCTGCTTGTCCTATCTATACTTCCTGCCTGGCTACTGGCCAATCAATATTTTATTTATACAGAGCGATATCCACAGCAGGAGAACAAGAGAGACCATGATAAATGAAGACCCCATGGGAATAGGAAGAAGCAAAGTGCTAGAGAGGTCCCCAGAAATCCTCAAAGATACCTCCACAATAGACTATTGGCAATGGTCGAGAGAAAGCCGTAACTGACCCTACTCTGGTGATCAGATGGCTAAATTCCCTAATTGTCATGCTAGAACTCTCGTGGAATGACTGATGGAAGCTGATGCAAAGATCCACGGCCAAGCTCCAAGTGGAGCTCCATGAGTCCAATTAGCAAGAAAGAAGAAATATTGTATGAAGAGTTGTTGAGACCATGATTGGAAAAAAGCACAGGGACAAATAGCCAAAATAGTGGAAACATATGAACTCTGAACCAATAGCTGAGGAGCCCCCAACTGGATCAGGCACTCTGGATAAGTGAGACAGTTGATTAGCTTGAACTGTTTGGGAGGCACCCAGAAAGTGGGGCCAGGATCTGTCCTTAGTGCATGAGTTGGCTGTTTGAAGCCTGGGGCCTATGCAGGGACACTTTGCTCAGCCTGGGTGATTGGAGGAGGGGACTGGACCTGCTTCAACTGAATCTACCAGTCTGAGCTGAATCCCCAGGGGAGGCCTTGCCCTGGAGGAGATGGGAATGTGGGGTAGGTTGGAGGTAGGGCAGGGGGCACAGAAGGAGGGAGGACAGGGGAATCTGTGGTTGATATGTAAAATTAAATTAAACTATAAAATATAAAAACGCTATTGATCATTTTCCATAGGAAACACTAAATTCTTCTTCTTATTTTTATATTAACTAACTCTTACAGAAAACATGTAGAAAGTAGTGCTGGTAAAAATTTTTATATTTTCACTCATTAAACATTGATTTCTTCCAACACACACCACTGTGTTTGATATTTATCTGTAGGTAATAGAGATAAATGATGAGCTACTTAGCATTCCTAGATTTTCAGGAGCTACTTATCTGATGTTATTTTGAAATTCTACTGACTACTTTATATTTCTGGATAAAAAAGTGTGTGTGTGTGTGTGTGTGTTTGTGTGTGTGTGTGTTTGTGTGTGTGTGTTTGTGTGTGTGTGTGTTTGTATTTGTAATGTTGAAATTAAGTATAATACTAAATTTATTAATTTAACTTCCTTGAATTTCTAAAGTAAATCCTTTTTGGTGTTTTTTTTAATTAATATTAAATAAAATACTGAAGTAAAATTCTGACGCTTTAGAAAATTTATAATGTATATCTTTCCTTGTCAAATATAAAACTATCATACATAAATTTCAGTTATAGTAAAATAGTGAGCATCCTTTATTTTGGTAGTTTTCTTACAAGGGTGATGTTCACTTATTTCCATTTTGAAAGGAATTATAGGAGTTCAAGACAAAGAACAATGGGGAAATTTTTTCACAAAGTTTTGTATCAGATCAGTGAAATCATATAAATTTACAAACAAAACAAAACATAGTGCTTTCCTGATGGATTCCTCCCTAATGTTTTCCAGGAAGAGCATCCTCACAGTTTTAGAAACAATCATTGAAGAAAGTGCTAATGGACTAATTGTTTGCCAGTTTTAACTGGACTGATTCCATCCTGATCACTGTAAAATTCCTCATACATCTCTAGAGTATGTATGGGTGTGAACTGCTTGAAATTTTGTTTCCAATGTAGTCTTTCCAGAACATATGGGCTACTGATGAATAAGTAAAAAGCAACAGTCTCACAAACCATGTGACAAGAAGGCTACCATACTTCTGGTATCTCTTCAAAAAACAGTGTTCCAATATCTGACATAGTGGCCAGTGGGTACATTGTAGCAGTTGCAGCACAGAGAGTCAAGTGATCCAAAATACTCTAAAACTGTATGTGTGTGCAGGTGCCCACATGAGCTGCCAAACGGCACTGGGTCCATTAGAGGTGCAGTTACAGGCATTTGTGATTGTCTGTCATGAGCACTAGAATCTGAACTTCAGTTCTCATGATTGAACAGAAGTTCTAGGAACTTCTCAATCATCACTCTAGTCCCCTTTTATATCTAAATTTTAATTACACTTAATTGCATTTAATTGAAAATCAAGCCTAAACGGCACATATTCAGTTAAAAGAAATATATAGTATTATATAGGGAAGAAACAACATTTTTATTTGTTTCTGATTTTTTTTCTCTAATCACCTGTTTTAGTGTAGTTATAATTGCAAGTCAGGTAGTTTTCTTTTTCCTTTTTATTTGCCAATATGTAAAATGTTGTTCTTAATGCTAGAGAATGTTCTTCTTGAGAGGAATGTCACAATTGCTCATCATTATAATTATCTAATTGCTCACCAGTCTAATAATATCAACAAATAAACACTTAAGCTCCATAAGCAAATAAATGCTTTATGAACATTTCTTGCAAAACAACATCAAATATAATTCCCAACTACAAAGAAACAAGCTTTCTTAAAAATCAATAAAAAAGAAATGAAGTAAATGATCACATTGGTGAAGAAAGCTTCATGGAAATGTTTTCACACTGTAAAGACTCTGTTGCTTGGCCCAATAATTATACTCCAAGGAAACAATCACAAGAAAACAATCATAAAAATAAAATAAACATATGTTTTAGAATACATAATAGTTAAAAAAGAGTGTAAATGCTGAGTTTCACAGAGACAATGAAATGACTTGTTGCCTATAGCTTCACTTGGGCATTGATTTAACATGTTCACCAATAATATATGTAAATATTTTCTGTACTTCTCTCTCATTGATCTTATCCATGTTGTTGCTTTATAATCAGGTTGTTTCCACTCCTTAGCAGCATCTCAAAGTAGAGAGATTTCATAATCCTCTAGCTTTCAAACAAAAGTCTAAGACTTTAATTAGAGTTACTCAACTTGTTTCTCCTACTGTGTCAAGGAAGAGTGAAGTAGGAATCCCAGGGGCTCATGATTGATCAATATTCCTGTAATGCCAGGTTTTTCTGTGATGGGGACAGAATACCATGGAGGCTTAAGAAGTAAGCAACTATAGTTTTCAAATCAAAGTGTGTGCAACAGTCACTTAATTAACAGATCTTAAATAAAGACAAAGCAGTAATAATATAAAAAGCACCTACCTATCAATCAGTTTTAAATAATTTAAGGCTATATTTTGCAAATAAGCAAGCCCCCAAAATGGCATCTACCAACAGTTCAAAACTGGGAATACTGAGTCTTATTGGGCTGACATAATTTGCTCAAAGTTATTGTCATTACTTTTTGAAACTCAGCTTTAACTGGACATTTTATTAGCTTTCATTTTATGGCTCAGGATGAATTTCTGCTACAACAATAGAACCAAATAGCCACAAAATGACCTCATAAGGCAGGCCTCTAGTGTGTGCATTTCTCTCAGTGTCCTTACCTTTCAAGCTTCCGCTTGGACAGCCCTGTTAGTACTGAGTACTCAAATGTTTCTCCAACTCAAAGTTCCAAAATTCTCCACAATTCTAAAAGAGAGAGAGAGAGAGAGAGAGAGAGAGAGAGAGAGAGAGAGAGAGAGTCCAAAGGGGGGAAAAAGTCACACAGTCAAGTTTATCATATCCACAAACTTACTCTGTAGCACCAAATTGTGTTCAATTTTCCCTTATATATATATGTGCTAAAACACTCTTGCCAAAGTAACTTGGCCAGGAAAAGGTTTATTTGGCATAAACATGTTCATGTCATAATTCATCATTCAGGAGGTTTAGGGCACTCAAGCAAGACTTGAAGCAGAAAGCAAGGAGGACTATTGCTTACTGGCCCACTCAATGGCTTCTGGTCAGTTAGCTTTCTCATAAGTCTAGGAATGGTACCGTCAACGGTGGACTGTGCCTACCCACATCAAGGCAATATGCCACACTCATTACAAGCCAATCTTGTTAAACAATTCTCTAAGTAAAATTCTCTCTTCTCTAGTAACTCAAGGATGAGTCTAGCTGACACTAACAACTAGCTGGGGTACCACAAATAGTTTTATCTCCAATCACCCTATCTGCTTTCTCCTTCTCTTCTTCCTCTGCCATCCCCTCTTCTTCCTCCTTTACCCCTCTTCCTCATCCCTCCCTTCCTCTTACTCTTTTAAAAAATAATCTAAAATATATAAAAGAGATAGTGCTCACTACTGGTTAACAGACAAATTACCAATGGCCACATCCCCATGATATAGTTATTTTTATTCCCCTAGAAACTATTAAATGCCAATAGTGCCTCAGTCAGAGGGGAAGCTTAGTGGGCTCTCTCTCCCCATAGACTGAGTTTTGAGTGGCTTGGTGTTGTGCAGGCTTTATGCAGGTAACCAGAGCTGCTGTGGGTTCATGAATTCTGTGGCCATGCCATGGCTTTAAGACAATACTTCATAACATTCTTTCTCATCCTGTAATTCATACTTTTTTTTACCATGTTTCCTGAGCCTTGGACAGGGGCATTATAAAGATGTCTTATTTGCTGTTGAGCAGTCACACACTGATTCTCACTATTTTGACCAGTTCTGAGTCTATGCATTGACTGTATCCAACACAAATAAATGAATGAACAGATAAATAGATAGATAAACAAACAAACAAACAAACAAATAAAATCCCCCTGACCAGTGTTTAGAGTAGCCAGTGTCTGTGGGTATAAACAGAAATATTTAAAAGGCAATTTGACATCATGGCCATTTAGCAAGATAATAATAGTAGGTTCCATTATGGGATCTATGACCATCTCACTTTGACAATGTTTACACAACCAGCCATGGATTCTCTCCTGGGGAGCCAGTCTCAAATTCAATCAGAATATGATTGGTTACCCAGTAAACATCATGTCACTATTGCACTAGTGTGTAAGTCTTGTTGGAAAAGTCAGTATTATTGCTTGCAGGGTCAGACTCTGGATAAGGTCAATAATGTGGGATTTGTGTGTGTGTGTGTGTGTGTGTGTGTGTGTGTGTGTGTGTGTCTGTGTGTGTCTGTGTGTGTGTGTGTGTGTGTGTGTTTTAAATATCCCAGTAGCCTGCATAGTATCTTCTTACCAGCAGAAAATTTTCAAGTAGAATTGAGGTTGATTTTTCTCTGTTCTGTAACCAAAGTATTTATGTGTGTGCATTGTCTTAAAGTGTCTTACCATGTAGTTATTGTGGATACCCAGGAAAAAATGGTAATATCCTGTGTAGTTTGGGAAGCCACTAAGACCAATAATTCATAGGAAGGGATAAATGTATGGCACTGAAATCATAATTTAATAGCACATATCTTCAGGGAGTAGTATGATGTACCCCTTCATGGCAATTTTGTTTGACCTCTTTTATTTTTAAAGTTATACTTTGAAATGATCTTAATGACTAATGGGTTTCTGTGATGATTTCTCATACATTTTTAATTGTGTTTAACTTATTGAATAAACCCACCTTTCTCCCATTCCCTTTCTCCTGCCTCACTTAGTCATTAAGCCCTCAGTATCTAGTTCCCAACCTTCTTTAATATTGCATGTGTTATATTTTCCTCCAATACTATAATTTTTTTGGTTGGGATATAAGATAGTAGGTATTATCACAGCTTTTTACTTTACCCTTCCATTACATTAGCCCTCTACTTCATTCTTAGACATCCCTCATATCCCTGTGCCCCTCCTGCTTTAATATTTACAGCACCCAATGTTGTGCTTCTGTACTTTCATTTACTCAACAGTCTACTATCCACCATCTTTAAGAAGATAGCCCCTACCTGATGACTCCTAAAAGTTTCCTAGATTCTACATATGCTCCAAGCTTGACACATATATTGAATATTATATTATATTCAATATATATTTATACACACATACATACACATATATAGTCTAGATGATTTTAAGCTATAGCGCAGGTTTCTGGCCAGTGGTGAAGATCATTTACTGCTCTTGCAGAATACCCAGTTTCTGGTCCCAGCATCCACATGGCAGCTCACAACCTTCTGTGACTCCAGGGACTCCAGGGATACAACTTACCAGGCCTTCCATGCTATTAAAGAGCTTCTGGCAGTGCTCTCCCCCAAATAGTTATTTGTCTGCAGCATTCAACAAAAATCTTCTCCAAAAACCTTAGATCTCTTCCATGATTTATCATTTTCTTCCAACATATCCAAAGAAATCCAATAAATCCAAAGACACTTGGAGTTTATAAAAACTACTAACTGGCTTATATTTAATTTATTTACATTTATTTATTAATAAATTTATTAATTTATTTACATTATTTATCTTCTTGGCCACTCTTCTGTTCCTATAAAGAAATAATATGATCACAGCAACTCTGTAAAAGAAATCACTTACTTAGAGGCTTGGTAATAGGTTGAGAGGTGATGATCATGTGATCATGGTGGCAGGCATGGCAAACATGGAAGACATAGCTGGAGAAGTAGTTGAGTCATATTCTGATTTGTAGAGAAGGGGAGAGAGAGAGAGAGAGAGAGAGAGAGAGAGAGAGAGAGAGAGCCTGGCATTAGCTTTAGAAACCTCAAAGCCTGTACCCAGTCTACTGGCTGGTTTTGTGTATTAACTTATCAACTTGACAAAACTAGAGTCATCAGAGGGGATGGAGCCTCAGTTAAGGAAATCCAACTGTTAGGCATTTTCTCAATTAGTGATCAATGATGGAGGGCCCAGGCCATGGCGGATGGTGCCATCTCTAGGTTGGTGGTCCTGGGTTCTATAAGAAACCAGACTGATCAAGCCAGTAAGTAGCACCCTTCCATGGCCTCTGTGTCAGCTCCTGCCTCCAGGTTCCTGTCCTATTTGAGGTCCTGTCCTGACTTCCTTCAGTGATGAACAGAAATGTGAAAGTGTAAGCTGAATAAACCCTTTTCTCCCAACTTGCTTTATGGTCCTGATGCTTTAATGCAGCAATAAAAACTTGAACTAAGATACCAAGTGACACCCTTCCTCCAATGAGGTCATACAATCCTTCTCAAATAGTGCCACTCCATGTTGACTACGCATTCAAATACATGAGGCTATGGGCCATTCTTATTCAAATGACCACAATTAGTTTCCTAATAACGAGAGATTGAAATAACATCTTATGTTTCTTATATGTTATTTTATACTCATTTCTCGGTCTGTTTTTACTCATTCATTATTCAAAAGAATTTTGCAATTTGTGGTGTGTATTTAAATATTATTGTGTAGGTGAAAGATAGATAGATGATATGATACTATCAGATATATATGTGTGGTTAATATAGTAAATGCATTTATAATCTCACATAGTTTACCTTTTTTGTGACAACGGTAGCTAAAATCTATCTTTCTAGCAGAAATCAAAATGCAGTATATATTTATTAGTTACATTTCTCTTGCTGTGACAATAAAGCATGACCAAATAACAACCTAGAGAAATAAAGTTTATTTTGTCTATGGTTACAAAAAGAGTGACCATAATGGTGGGGAAGGCATGGCAGTTAGCAGTTAGAGCAGGAATCTGAGAGAAACCACTTTCAACCATAAGCATGAAGTGGAAAGAACACACTTGAAGTAGGGTGAGTCTACAAACTTTCAAATCCTATGCCCAGTGACAACCTCTCCCAGAAAGTTACTGTGTTGTAAATGTTCAATTAACTTCCCCAACAATGCCAACAGGCAGGTATTGAAATACATCATATCATGCAGGCCATTTCTTCTACAAACAAACACATACTGCAGTTTATTAATGATAAACCTCATATTATAAATTAGGTTTCTTGATTTACCCTCCTACATCCCTGCTACTTTATATCCTCTGATATATGTCTGCCTTCCTCTTTTCTTTCCTTAATAATGACTGAGTTATTTTCTCTATGCATATGTTTAACTCTGTTATCTATTTATATTCCATATATCAGTGGAGATCATGCATTATTCTTTTTCTTTTGTTTATTTCAAATTTTATTTTTTATGCAAATATCTGTGTTTGAATTTTACATATCAGTCATGGGTTCCCCTGTCCTCCCCCCTCCCGCCCCCGCCCCTGCCTTCCCCCAACCTCTCCCCCCATACCCATCTCCTCCAGGGCAAAGACCCCCCTGGGGATTCATCTCAACCTGGTAGATTCAGTACAGGCAAGTCCGGTCCCCTCCTTCCAGGCTGAGCAAAGTGTCCCCACATAAGCCCCAGGTTCCAAACAGCCAGCTCATGCACTAAGGACAGGTCCTGCTCCCATTGCCTGGGTGCCTCCCAAACTGTTCAAGCTATTCAATTGTCTCACTTATCCAGAAGGCCTGCTCCAGTTGGGGAGTCCACAGCTCTTGGTTTACAAGTCATGTGTTTCCATCAGTTTGGCTATTTGTCCCTGTGCTTTTTTCAATCTTGGTCTCAACAATTCTTGCTCATACAATCCCTCCTCTTTTTTGCCAATTGGACTCCTGGAGCTCCATCTGGGGCCTGGCTGAGGATCTCTGCATCCACTTCCATCAGTTATTGGATGAGAGTTCCAGCATGACAGTTAGGGTGTTTGATCACCAGACTAGGTCAGTTCAGGCTTTCTCTCGACCATTGTCAGTAGTCTACAGTGGAGGTATCATTGTGGATTTCTGGGGACCTCTCTAGCATTTTGCTTCTTCCTGTTCTCATGTGGTCTTCATTTATCATGGTCTGTTATTCCTTGTTCTTTCTTCCTTTCTGTTCTTGATCTAGCTGGGATCTCCTGCTTCCCTAAGCTCTCCTCCCCTCAAACCTTGATCTTCATTATCCCCAGGCATGTCCAGGCTGTTCATTTAGATCTCATCCATTTCTCTGTCATTGGACGATCCCTGTGTCTTTCTTAGGGTCATGTATTTTAGGTAGCCTCCCTGAAGTTATGAGTAGCAGTCTAGTCATCTTTGTTTTACATCTAGTATACACCTATAAGTGAGTATATACCATGTATGACTTTCTGAGTCTGGGTTACCTCACTCAGGATGATTTTTTCTAGATCCATCCATTTGCCTGCAAACCTTATGATGTCATTATTTTTCTCTGCTGAGTAATACTCCATTGTGTATCTGTACCACATTTTTGATCCAGCTGGGATCTCCTGCTCCCCTAAGCTCTCTTTCCCTTGAACCTTGCCCTTCATTACTCCCACTCTCGTCTAGGTTGTTCATGTAGATCTCATCCTTTTCTCTGTCATTGGGTGATCCCTGTGGTTTTTTTTTCAACTGCTTTAATTCAACTGATATTGGTGCAATCCATGTTTAAGAAGAAACATTAAAAAAAACCCTCCAATCTTAAGGAAATTAATCTGAAATGCAAGATTTTCAGAAATGATTGGAAGCTTTGTACTTTTAATTAAAGTAGTTCATATTTAAGTACTGGTATTTCTCAAAACATGCATTTTTCCACCCACCCAATATTTGGAAACACTGTTTCCAAATACAAATTTTAATATGTTCAGTAAGCATAAGAAAATATATCATTAAGAGATTACTATTTGTTCACAGAAGTTCTACAATGTTAATGCGCAACCATGTTGTCTTCCTCTGTCCAGTATCAGTATGTCACACTAATATTTATACTCCAGATGTCCCAAATTTATCCCATAAAAACTATATAGATCCTTCAATTTCACATTAAAATCTTCATTTTATCCACTATAAACTTAACTATTCTATGAACTAATGGTTTGGTTTAATTTTATATGTATATTTTTGACTGAAGGACAATTCAGGATATAAAATTGATGAAGAAATGGTGTGTGTGTGTGTGTGTGTGTGTGTGTGTGTGTGTGTGTGTATGTGTTGAATAAGTCAGTAGCCTTAATAACAGTCATTCAGCTCATCAGAATATTTACAGAGAGCCAGGTTGAGTTCCCACATTCTCAATCATATTAATATTTTCACATTGTAATTAGATAAATGAAATGGCCTCCTTCCTTTGCCAAGATAAGTTGACATATCAATTATGTGAAGTGTAATTTAATTCTTTTTTTCGTATCATACAGCATGAAAGGAAAGATAAAGATGGGAGGAACATCCATAATCAATAAATCATAAATATCCATGCAGAAGTCTAGTCTAAGTGTCTTATCCAAACTTCTGTTTGTCACCCAATTATATGATGACTATATGAATGAATATATGATCTTTATAGAGGCCAGAAGAAACATAGTTTGCTCTCTGATTGCTGATCATGGCTCAGCAAAGGGCAATAAACCATGGGAATTGGCCAGAAAGGCAGCACAGAGTCAGAATGAAAGGCAGGCAGGGAAGAAAGCCCAGTGGGGCAAATTAAGTGTCAGAGACCATCTACTTCTTTTTCTTCATTTTATTTCAAAGCATAGTGAAGGAAGTAAATGACTGAAAATGAATAGATTTCCTTCTGGGACTACTGCAGCAGCAAACCCTATTTGAAGTGTTCCTTTTCAGTTAATACAGAAGATTTGTAAATATGAGAATACTGTGATAACATGGGCCTAATTATGCCATTTTGAAAGAAGCCTTTAGAGATATCAGAGTCCCTCATTCTTTCATAACATTCTTTCTCTGTCTTTCTCTCTCACATATATACACTTACACATACACACTCAAGTATGTGATTTCAAGTATATAACTAGATAAACCTGCATGAAACACTAATAGAAGTTGACCCTGGGATTTAGGGAAATGATCATAGTAAAAAACACACACATAAATGCTCAATATATACCAAAAATATTCAATGAGTCTATACACAACAGATATGAATTTATCTAAAATTACGTATTTTGTAAAATTACTTACAAATAAACAAGAACAAATAAAGATAAAATCCATAAGTTTTATGACTCATTGGTAACTTTATACTCACCTTTTTTTTCTCTGGACAATCTCTTTTAATTACCTTGTTTCCCTCCATGTTGTATCCTAATTACTTGGTAGAACTACTGGGGCAGGAAAGTCTAGTTATGCTATTTTGAATAGTAATTAGGAAAATTCCTTTTATGTGCCTGGAATATAACTTTATTTATAGTAAAGATGTACATATGTACATGTTTTCAATGATTTAAAATCTGGCTTTGTAATTTGCCAAACATTTTGTGTTCCAAGGGTGAAGGATGAGGGTGGATGGCAGGCAGGAAGAAGATGGTGGGGTACAGAAGACAGCGCACTGGCATGATGCGAGAGCACAAGCAGCCCTGCAGTCAAGGTAGGGGATACTCTAGGGCATCAAGGTTGTTAAGGTGATGTCCTTGGGCATGTGGTGCAGTGTTTCATAACAGGTACCTGTTCCTCCTGGATGCTTCATGGTATTTAAACCTACTTGAATGATAGGTACTATTTTCGTATACAAAACAATCAGGATTAAATAGAGGATAAAAATAAAGCAATGAGCAGGGACAGAGAAAACAAAATAAATAATACTGGTATAGAATACATAAAATAGACCCATAGATATCAGAATAGCTGAGCAAAGATTTTCAAGTACTCTTTAGTTGATCCAGAAAACATTATATATAACATAGGGATTTGCTGAAGACTTACAAATGAAGTTAATGCCATAAGTAGAATATTTATTTAGAAATATGAAGCAATAAATTTGGAGCTTTGGCAATCAGTGAAATAGAAGACCAATGACTCAGCCAATAATCTGAAGTTCAAGGAAGAAGAGACCAAGGTGTAGAGTGGTAATAGTAGCCCAAGTCAGCTGATGTAAACACGGAAGTGCATCTTTCTTATAATTCACTGGATTTGAAGTTTAGATTTAAGGGTGTAGGTGTCTGCCACAAAGCACACACGCTTTCATTAACAAGAACAACTTTGAAATTTAGAAGTTTCAGGAGTCATTCTCAACTAAAATCTAAATAGTAACATTCCATACTTAGTAAACATTTTGAAGTGGCCTTGGACTTAGAAAGATGGTTTGACTTGAAGATACTGATTTAAGAATTTAAAGAGATATATTAACTCACTCACTATAATTGCATTATCAAAACAAACAAAGAGGAAAAAGCAAGGAAACAAACAGAATTTGAATGCAGATTAGAAAAATAAACTTCACAAAAGAAAGATATTAGAGCTACAATGGAAACCTACGTTCAAAAACTAAAGGTTTGAAGGTTGACCTGGTGTCTGGGGTGAACACTGCTTGTACGTAAAATCATCCAAAAACAAATAAAAATTTGAAAATCTTATGAGAAAGGAAATACATTTCTTAAAATTCATTGCACTCTATAACAGAAATATGGTATAATAAAACATTTCAAATAATGCAGAATATCAAAATCTAATCACATCAACTGGTAATATCTCAATGTTGTTCTAAGAGTACACTTATTGATTTGTACTTGTGTTTAATTTGTTTTCACTCTGTGTTCTGGTGCTCATGATTGTAGGAGTTTTCAATCACAGTTTTGAGTCAGGTTAGTGATTATTCTGTATTGGCATTTCTAGTGATGTAAAATAGTACCACTGTATTCTTTTACCTCAGCCCAGGCCTTGTCTTTCATAGTAGTCTCTAATTCTGAATCTCACCAGAAATATTTCTTTGCGAAGGAAACACTTTAAGATCTCAAGTTCAGTTGTCATCTAGGACTCCTTAAGGGTCTTCTGTGTGGTCAATAGGTGAGGAGAAAGAAAATGCAGAACAAAATGAGAAAGCTCTTATGCTGTGAAATTCTTGGTTGTCTAGATGGTTGCAAGGCTGTAGTGCTAGTTAGTACTTAAGGAAAAGAATATGGGCTCTTTATGTGCCTACTTTCTTATTTGTTACTTGGCTACCCTGGGATATAATGTTCAAGCTTTCAGATATTCAAGTGTTTTAGTTAATTTTTTTTCTGTTTCTTTTTAACTGGGGATTGAATCCAGGGCCTTACATATGTTGCATTCTCAAGCTAAATCTTGAATTCTTATGATTTTTCCATTTGAAAAATAAGAATAATAATGGAAGTCTCATAATGTTGTAATGTATAATGCAGATAATACTAGTCAAGTGTTCAAAATCATTAAGGGTGAATCACTTAATTGAGGTAGAGTCATAGATTGATATTTTAATATGTACTTCTTCAATAGAACACTGTATATGTTTTGTAAAGCAAATACATTTGTAGAAACTACAGAATTCATTGGCTAGGGTCAATAATCCTATTACTTCTAAGAAGTTGTTTCATCTAGAGGACTTTTCTCATTTGCCTTGCCAGTACATCACATCATACATGGAATCTGGCAAGTGCCTAGGATAATCTCAGAGAATGAAAGTAAAGAAGACAACAGGGAGAAATGAGCTCAAAATTATTTTTATGATTTTTATTAAGACAGAGGGTGCTAAAGTAGGCATAGCATTCTCTGAAATATCAAATGATCAAAAATGCTGAAAAGTCAGCAAAAAACTGCCTCAATATTAATGAAATTTGGTAAAATAAAAAATTTAAATGATTAAGTAAAATGCAAGAGATGAAGTTGCAAAAGAAAGACAACTAAATAATATTTGATAATTTTACAGACCGTGACAAAATGTAGATTATATTTGTGGTACTGGGGATGAGTTAAACCAAGAACCCCACACGTGTGAGGCAAGCACTCTACCTAAGTGGCATCCATAGCACCCCAATGTAGGTTGTAGGCTTTGGGGTCTCTTAGAACAAACTTACACTAAACTGTTATTTTCTTTCTTGGATAAAAACTAGTTTTGATGGTTTTAAATGATTGTTTCTCTGGTAAGATTATTTATTGGAAATGGCTACAGGATTTGTTTAAAGAACCACTGTTTGGAAGTTCTCTCTGACCATCATCTGTGACTAGGTCTTACCTTTTAGCCAATGTTGGTTGTGAGGTTTCTTTTCCCTTTGTCCAGTTGATTGGGAAAAGTTTCATGTTTCAATTTGCCAAAGACCCCTGCATTTTATGTTGCTCTTCGTATAATCTGCTTTTTTTTGTAGGTTCAAATATTTTGGTTTGTTGGCAATAAGGAGAAATTCTGTTTCATGGCATCTGCTTATCTGCTAAATAGTTATTATTTGATATTAAGTTCATAAAAAATGCAAGTCTTTCAAAGTGAATTCTTATTTTTCTAACATCTCTAAACATATATGACTCTTAACAAAGGAGTTTACTATGAATGTTATTGTGCAAACTAATTATTTATAGGCAATTAAGAAAAATGGTTGATAAAGTTAATATAGTTTGTTTTAACTCAGTTGTAAAGTTGTTGGAAGTCATTGACTATATCTAAGTCTACATTTTCAATTCAGCTGAAATAGGAATGTCTCAATAGTACAAAGAATCCACAAACATAAATAGGGTTGCAGTTCTGATTTAAGAAATTTTATTTGGATTTGTGAGATCTTCTTAGAATAATTAGGAATAATCATTAAATAGCTTTGAGTCAGTAATTTGGAAACAGCTATGAATGGATGATTCTGAAAGCACAATGCATAAATGGTATAATTGTTTTGGGAAAGTGCCATGCAACTATGGAGTCCAAAAGAGAGAGAAAGAGAGAGTTATATACACAAGGGCTTTATCGCCAAACTAAATAAAAACAAATTTATACTCATTATGGAAAGAGTATTAGCCAACCAATTCTCATTTCCATATGTTTCTTATACTTGTGACTAAGTAATATCATCTATAGCAGCATCTTTAAATAGAAAACATGATTTTCCCATATTGTCTATCAGCAGCTTCAATACTATAAGCATCTCACCCTGTAACTGATTATTCATCTGTTCAAATGTTATGAGAATTTTACAGAAATATTTTTGAGTCCAATTCTAAGGGTTTTCAGTCTTCTCTGTTAGTTCTGATTTGTCACTTACCTTATTCAATGTTTACTGTCTAAATCAGTCCAATATTTATGAAGTGTGTCTGTCATATAGAATACTTGCTTATCTTCCAACTTTAATGTTAAATGTCACTGTATATACAAATATTTCAATCCTATAAATAGGAATAATGTATAATATTTTGCAGAACATAATTCTTACTTTTCATAATGAATATGCATGCTGTTCTCCATCTTTAGTTTATTTAGTTGGATATTTCACATTTTGAAATTTACCATACCATAACCATTAAAAGCATTAATTTTCAACTTTGAGGATAATCAGGAAAGAAAAGTGTCATCTTTTTTTCAAGGATTGGAGTTTAGTTGCCATGTAGCCAACTGTGATTTTGAAAGCATTAAGTTGACAATAGACTACCATTAACCACTCATGTTGGAGCCCAGGAACCTGATGCTTCTATTGTGTGTTTCTATGTTAAGTATAGATTTTTCTGATGCTCTGTGTGAGATATAACAGCAACAGAAATATAATCATAAACCAACCAGGAGGATTCCTGATAACCTGGAGTATGAGAAAAGAATATAGGGTAGTTGTGAGAGTTTCCATAGTATCTTCCACTGAGTGATCAAAAACTACTAAGATGCCTCCTGGATCCAATTATCTAAAGATAGTGACAAGTAGTTTAGTGAATTAAGATAATATCAATACTGTGAAAGACACTTCACATGAAGTAGGAGATTTTAAAAATGTGGTAGAATAGCAAAGCTGGGAATGAGTGTGATAACAAAGAAAGAAATTTTATCATGATTATCAATTTTTCTGAAATTTCACATGAAGTTTCTATGTTTATTTCCAATTACTATATAACATATTGGAAGGAAATTCATTGTTACTAAATAATTGGAAGAATAAGAGAAAATTTGTGCTGAAATTGATGCTGAGAATTTTCTTTAAGAAGGAAAGAATAACACTCTATGGCATTCTACTCTAAACTGGATATAGTTTTCAAGAAAGATATTCCTTTATTATAAAGGAGTCCAGATTCAGGGAGTGGCAGGACATGCTCATGATGATTTTCATTATGAATTTCCATAGTACAGACTTTGATTATTCTGACAATTGCAAATTAAGTAGAGCCTCTGCAGATGAATAGATAAGAAATGCAATGTGGCAGAGAACTAAACAACAATGTATAAGAAAGGGATTACATTCCAGTGCAAAAAGGTAAGCCCTGAACATGTACATATAAGTAACGTTAAATGAACTCAACAATCTATATTTAGAATATATTTGCATATACAAACATATTTATGCAAGAAACAATAATTAATGAAAAAAGGCCATGGATTTGAATGAGAATATAGAGGGTTTGGAGTGAGAAAAACTATGAGAGAAATGCTATAATTAAACTAATTTCAAAAATAAAAAATGGGTGACATTAAAATTTATAAAAGACAAACAAATCAAAAGAAATTACCTTGAGAAGAAAAAGTGTAATCTAATTTAGATGATGATGATGATGATGATGTCTGTATGTGTGTGTGTGTGTGTGTGTGTGTGTGTGTGTGTGTGTGTGTGTGAATCACATGGAAAAGTCTAACTGTATGGGAATAAGGAATTGTAGAATGAATACTTTGTGAAAATTAGGTTTTACATTGTTATGGTTTGAATCTAGACTGTACTCTACAGATTCATGTTTTGGACTAAGATTTTGGTGCTGTCTTGAAGGCAATGGAACTTGTAGAGTGTAGATCATTGCTGGAGGAAGTGGAGGTTTGGGAGTTGGCTTCTGAAGGTAATACCTGATCCAGGTTCCCCTCATCCTCTGTTTCCTGGTTGGTTCCGTTTTGGGAGTCTCATGCACATGATTAAAATGCCAGTGAACTTGCTAGTGCTATTATTGTTTACAGTGGACTAAAGGTTCCTTTTTTCATAACTTTTTTATTATTATTATATTTGTGTTTTAATTTTACACATCAGCCATGGGTTCCCCTGTCCTCCCCCCTCCCGCCCCCACCCCCACCTTCCCCCCCAATCCCCTGCCCTCCATTCCCATCTCCTCCAGGGCCAAGACTCCCCTGGGGATTCATTTAAACCTGGTGGATTCAGTACAGGCAGGTCCAGTCCCCTCCTTCCAGGCTGAGCAAAGTGTTCCTGAGTAAGCCCAAGGTTTCAAACAGCCAGCTCATGCACTAAGGACAGGTCCCGGTCCCACAGCCTGCATGCCTCCCAAGCAGTTCAAGCTATTCAATTGTCTCACTTATCCACCCGAACAGTTGTGCTGGAACTCTCATCCAATAACTGATGGAAGTGGATACAGAGATCCTCAGCCAGGCCCCAGGTGGAGCTCCAGGTGTCCAATTGTCGAGAATGAGGAGGGACTGCAAGAGTGTGAATTGTTGAGACCAATATTGAAAAAAACACAGGGACAAATAGCCAAAGGAATGGAAGCACATGAATTATGAACCAAAGGACTAAAGGTTCTTAGGAAACTATGTTCAAATAATTCACTCCTTTAAGTAGTTTCAATTAGATGTTTTCTTACAGACACAAGAGATATAACTAACATGGATATATTATACCAACTGTATATGAATATCATCAAATTTAACTGACCTGAAATATTTGTTTAGGCAAAGGTGACACTGTCTACTTCCTCATACTATGTTATTAAACACTTTTTTTGGGGTCAATATCTGTTTTAGATATTAGAGATCTAACTAGAAGGCCCTCTCTGCCTGCTCATAAGGAAACAAAGGGAAGGTAAATAAGAATAACAGAATTTACTAGTTTGGCACAAAATTCCCACACAATTTCATATTTCACACATAGACATCAAGAAATCTTTCTGACTTTATGTTCTGGGATACAGAGAACATAGAATTAATCACTTAGTTTGCCTT
This sequence comes from Onychomys torridus, assembly GCF_903995425.1. Classification (NCBI taxonomy): domain Eukaryota; kingdom Metazoa; phylum Chordata; class Mammalia; order Rodentia; family Cricetidae; genus Onychomys; species Onychomys torridus. The sequence continues at coordinate 43,275,901 of NC_050445.1, forward strand.
GAAGCTTATGAAAGACAAAGAAATATTTGTGTTTAAATTCATACAGACAGGTTCAAATATATGTTAGTAAATGTGGAAGACAAAACATTACTTGAGGGAGTTTCAGGTTAACTCTGCTATAAAGCAGAGTCAGGAATACAGTCTAGCTTGAAAGTGTTTATTGAATGACACATGCTCTTAGGATCAATCTCTCTAGAAACAGGATGTGTAGAGGAGGAAATCTGTGTGATAAAATTCTATCCATGGCCTTAGTATATCTATATGTATTTCCTTTCTGGAAAAGTATCCCTTACCTGTAGAGTTCTAAGCATAAGACCCTGAGAAGGGCTTCAGATTAGTTGAAAAATAAATTCATCAATAAAAAGAGGAGACTTTGAGCCTAAGAGACTTGGCTAATATTGTTAGGATTAAATAGCACAGATGAGAATGTAAGCATTCATGTGGAAACTCTGGGGATAGAACAGACACTGGGTATTGTTTTACGATGGACTAAAATAGCCAGGAATTAATTTCTCACTTGTTGGTTATCATCCTGCTTTACACCCCATAGCAGGACAGTTTTCTAGAGTAGGAGTTCCTTGTAGCCATTCCTGAACCAGGGACTGACACTGGAATGTTGTCTGCTGACTTGACAACACTTCCAGTAGCTGGACAGCAAGTCTTTTAATTAAGACACTGGGGAACTCTAACAAAATGCTCTTAAAAAAGTGATTTTAATAGAAACTTGAACTTGGTGAATGAAGTTTGGAGTAGGCATCATTATGGATTATGGAAGTGAATGTTAGATGAAATGCTCACTAAAAGTGTCTAGGGCAAAAAAAGGGGGGAACAGAGATTGATGGACATACTGGTTATATCTATATGTATTTCCTTTCTGGAAAAATATCCCTTACCTGTAGAGTTCTAAGCATAAGACCCTGAGAAGGGCTTCAGATTGATTGAAAAATAAATTCATCCATAAAAAGAGGAGACATTGAGCCTATGAGACCTGGCTAATATTGTTAGGATTAAATACCACAGATAAGAATGTAAGCATTCATTATATCAATAAGTTCTGAATAATTACAATTGAGTCCTAAAAGTAGTAAGCCAACCAGATAAGGAAGTTATAAGGATATTGTATGAGAAAGACATGAGTATCATAGCTGGCCTTGAGGATGTAAGGCAGCATTGAACCAAGGCATACAAGAAATGTGTTAGGAGCTGGGAAAAAAAAGTTAACAAATTCTATATAAAACATAGTGGGAAAATTCCCATCAATACTTTTATTTATGAGATTCATGTCACATTTCTTGCAAAAGTAAATGTAACATGGTAAATTTACATTATTTTAATATAAGAGTGTGTCACAAGAAAAATGAATTCTGAAATAAAGTTCCAAATATTGCCCATGTTCAATTACTTAACATTGATTTTGATTGTTTTTCCTAGTGTGGGTTATTAAGAAATGGTGTTACATAGCTTAGACTGTCCTCCAATTTTCTATGTTGCTGGGAATGGCCTTTAACTCTCAATCCACCTGCCAAGTGATGGGATTGTAACTATGCACTACCATACCTGTCAGGACTTGGATAATGTCATATATGAGAATGTTTTTGTTCTGATTAATTGACCCTGTATATTTATCTATCTCTGTGACACTTGGGGAAGATTGTATAACACTTGCATTGCATGCAGCATATATATGAAAAATAAGTATGTGAAAAAGTAAATGTACTTGGTAAAATCCCATACATTAATAAAAAAGAATGAAGTAATTGTGTATATACTTCTCTACTGTACTTATATAAAGAAGGATAAGACAGAAATCATTGGGATTGTTACTTAAATAAGTCTCTTAATCATAGGTGAATGAAATAGGAAATCACTTGAGATGAAGTTCAAATATAAATGAGAAAAACAACTGTCTTAATGCCGTGTCTCCTGGGTTGCTATGGAAGGACCTAATTGGCTCTGAAACTCAGGACAAGCTTAAAATCCTGGGACAGATTAGATATTTCATGGGATTCATAGTCTTAAAGATAATTAGATAAGAACAGAAATATCCAGTTCACTAATATTCTCAATCACAGGAAAGATTTTACTTACTCATAAGTACTTCAGTACATAAGATAGGATTCCAGCAAAGAAGTTTTGACTAATAATGATAAAATTAAAATTTGTTGTTTACCTTCCTCTTGGCCCTGTCCACCTTCAACAGGTGGGGGACCTGATCCATCACCTTACCAGCTATAGTACTCAGGAAAACAGGCCCTGCACCTTGCCTGGAAAGCACAGTAGAGTTGACCCTGTAGACAAGGGAGCACATGAGCCAGCCCTGGGGGCCTGAGAGAGGCATAACTGGTACTGACTCTCTCCTCCTCGGTGTGGTGGTAGGAGTGAGGGAAAGATGCTCTCCCCCTATCTCTCATCACCTGTGGCTAATGGGAGAGCAGACCTTGAGGTCCTAAGAGCAGGAGAGCTTCTCCTGCCCCTTGTCAGCAGTAGCACTAAGGAGAGTGACCCTGCATCTCACCTGACAACACAGTAGAGCTGGTCCTGATGGCAGGTGTGAGAGAGCTGAACCTGATGGCTTGAAAGCAGGAGAAATGGCTCTGCTCCTGTTCATTGTGGCAAAAGAGGATCCTGCAAAGGCAATACTGTAGAGTTTACACAGATGGTGAGGACAAGGGTCAGCTGGTGGGCTGACCAACCCTGCAGCTACCCAGGCCCAGAACCAAGATTATGAGTTGGCGCACTCCAACATCCACCACATCTATGATCTGCTGGAGCATGTGAAGGGGCCAGTCTTGCAGACCCTAAGCTGTAGGATCTACACAACACAGGGCAATAACAGGATACCCAAGAGGAGTCCTAGTGAGGGTCCAGCATTGATACTGTTGCAGAAACTAGAGGTCTCTAACCAGACCAATGAATCTTTGCAACAAACACTTTCAAGTAAAGATATATGGATAAAAGTGTTTACTGTGGGACTTACTGTGTCACAGTACAGCTTCCATGACAACATGTTCCCTTTTTTTTTCTTAAATTGTATTTTATTTGGGGGGGCGTGGAGTTGCAAGGGCAGAAAGTGGGTATAAGGGATGGAGAAATGAATGGGATCAAGATGCATAGTATGAAAGACACAGAATAAATAAAATAAATTTAAAAAACACATGAGGAGAAGAACAAAAATAAAAAGAATATTTACTTGCTTACAAAATGAGTTTTATAAATCTTATCACATACTTTTGGAAATAATCTTAATCTGTACATCTAAAGACAATGAATTAGAGTGTCAAAAAGGAATAATCTCTTAAATTATTTATTAGTTCACACATTTCCCTTTCTGCTTTTATCCTATGATTTTGAAATAAATCCTCTAGTTAACACAGTGTGTATGTTAAATTCTTATCCTAAGTTCTTGAAATACACCTGAGAAATCTGTAGATGAAAAATATAGTCAATGGGAATTGCATGCTTATAGTAGCTACTGAACAAGAGGAAGATTTAAAAAAAATGTATTTTGATTTCCCCGCTTTGGGAAATAGGTCTATTTTACTCTATTCAGCTGTCAATGACATAGAAGTGAAGGTCATATCTGCTTATATTTGCAAAGGTACTGCCAGAATAACAAAGATGGGAAGAAGAATGACAAGCAGGAAACACCTTTATGTTCTGCTTGTTTTGAAATTAAATGTCATTAAAGAGGTAAAGTATATGTTCCTGATGCCTATGTGTGCATTCTCACTTAAAATATTTCATAATTTAATAATGGTTTGTGTTTAATATATGAAGGGATACAACTAGGCATCCCAAAGCTGACATGCAATAATAAAGAAGATAGAAACAGTTGCCTGAAAGTCCTTGTAATGAAGGAAGTCATGATGGGTCATTACTTAAGACTGGCAGGGTGCAAGACACCAATGCCAATTGAGTCCTTAGAATTCACATCACAGCAGGACTTACTCATTCTATGTTTCATCTCCTCTTCCCTTTATGTTATATCTACACTGTCTGATAAGTTCAAATGCTTACTTATGATTGAAGGAACATTTTTGACATTCTGTGTTTCCTACAGTGTTTTATGTTGAGAATGTGAATAACTGGTTTGATAGATGATAAATAAATAATTTTCTAATCTTTGTGCTTAGCATGGAATGAAGATCTTGGGTGGTTCCAATGGCCAGGTGACTGTACAATAAACCACTTGACATTCTTCTGGAAGAGAAGTCTGTATTCTGAGTTTATGTCCAGGACCAATTAAGCATACTCTTCTTTTTAAGTGCTAATTTTTCAAAAAGTGATTCTTTCTTGGCTTATGGAACATCCCACTTAAATCTTTTAAATTGGTTTGCGGGGGAGATCCCTTGACCTTCCTCTCTTTAGATACAGGCTAGTTTTCTACATTTCTCTAACTAAAGCCTTGCCCACAGCAGAGCAATTAACTGAATAATTGTCCTAATGGGATTTTAACCTCACTCTACATTTTAATTGGATGATTACTCCAGTATGAACATATTCTAATATGATCTTAAGAAGAATTTAGCCTTTGACTTCCAAAGCTAACATCTACTATGCATCTCCCCCTTGAAAGTTTCCTTATTGGGTATGTAATATGTGCTAAAAGTAAGACATTTAGAACAAAAAAATCTGTGCATGAGAAATAAACTTTCCATAAGTGACAATGTGCTGAGAAAGCAATGAGTCAAAATTAACATTTTTGAGACAGGGTCTCAGTTTATTGCCCTGAATTGCCTTGAATTCACAGAGCTTCACCTGCCTCTGTCATCCAATTGCTAAGATTACAGGTGTGAGTCACCAGGCCCAGCCATAAAAGTTTTTCAAAGTTTTCTACAATCTTTCTGTCTTGGTCATTGTTCCAGGGCTATGAGAGACACTCTCCCCAACTCTTACAAAAGCATTTAATGGGTCTTTCTTATAGCTATCATCATGGTGAGGAGCAAGGCAGAAAGCAGGCAAGCATTGCGCTGTAGAAGTAACTGAGAGTTTCACATCTGAATCCACAAGCAGCAGGAAGACAGAGATGCTGGGCCTGGTTTATGCTTTGGAAAGCTCAAAGCCTATCCCCAGTAACGCACTTTCTCCAACAAGATTACTTCTATTAGTATAAGGTCACATCCACTAATCTTTTTCAAGTAGTGCCACTCCCTGATGACTAAGCATGCAAATATATGAGCCTATGGAGGCCATTCTTATTCAAACTTCCACATACACTCATTCTTTCCTTTCTCTTTCTCTTTTTCTTTCTCTTTCACTTCCTTTCTGCTTCAATATCCATATAGACACGTGAACAAGTAGATGTAAATATGTGTGTGTGTGTGTGTGTGTGTGTGTGTGTGTATAATTATACACAGCACAAGCAAATAAGTATTTTTAATACTTATACATGTAAACTCACATTTGTTCCTACCATGTTTCATTTTATTCTATTCAACATAGGCAAGTTTGTGTACACATAGTTAAAAAGCTCAAAAACAAATAACATTACTATAGTAAAATTTCTCTAAGGGTATACCTGCTATTTTTCTTAAAGAAACTATTTTCTCTTTGTTGGTTTTCTTAGTTATTGATATTAAAAAATTAAAATTGTAAATCTGAAAGGAAATTCTCAGCACTGATAAAAGGGTGACCAATAGCCCTGTGCCTTCCATGCACAATCTCAACTCAGGTTCCCTTTACCAGATGTTAGATTAGACAAAGGGTGTGGAAGAGTCATGTGATTTTTTTCTTCCCTTTGAATTCGGTACTTTTGAAATGCTTGCAATCATGATTATTTATTTATTTCATAAATATTTATGATTTTTCAAAATCATTTCCTTTAGATGATAATGTTCAAGAAAATTATGTAGGCTACTATCAGTCCTCCCCCCACCCCCGACAGCATATTACTTTGGTGATTTTTATTTAGAATAAATATTAGTTGCCTGTCAACAATTACCTTAAGATTTCATTGCACCTTGTTCATTGCACATCAGATATTCATTCCTTACCTGCTTCTCTAAGGTGCCATAACCATGATACTTTGTGTAGTCATTTTTATGACTTCCTACTTTCCCAGGTCCTGACAAATGTCCTCAGGCCATATGTGAGTATGGGTGGTCTCAAAGAAGCCTTGCCCATGTAGGAACTCATAGTCTGATATGACCGGGGGTGGAATATTACACCTTTGGACCATAGAAGGACAAGGTAAGTTATTTCAAAATTCTCCCTCAACTTCTTTACAGATGTAGTAAGGTCATTTCTAAACCTTCAATTCTCCCATGACAGTTTTAAGACTCATTAAAAAGGTGTTTTCCTAATTTTAAAAGAAAGAAAATGTCTGCACTCCCAAAGACCAACCATACAAGGGGAGTCTGAAAAGCAGACCTTGTCAACTGTTCCCCCAACACCTTTATTGCCCTTAAATAATATTGTCATCTAGTAGGACTGTTCTATATCATTTTCTTCCCATCCAACTAACAGTAGAATCAAACAGCTCACACAGCTACATAAAAACAGTTCAGTTTCTTCTTTCATCCTCATTTCCTTATAAATTCCCTGCTGTGGATGATTGATTGATAAATAAAGTACTGATTGGCCAGTAACCAGGCAGGAAGTATAGGTAGGATATGGAGAGAGGAGAATTCTGGGAAGTAGAAGGTTGAGGCAGAAGGAGATGCTGCCAGCCACCATCATGAGGAGTACAGGTGAGGCACAAACCACATGGCAAGGTATAGATTTATAAAATGGGTTAATTTAAGATATAAGAACTAGATAGCAAGAAGCCTGAGCCACATGGCCATACAGTTTATAAATAATACAAGCATCTGTATGTTTATTTGGGTCCAAGCAGCTGTGGGATTGGCAGGTGAGAGAGATTTGCCCTGACCTTGGGCCAGGCAGGACCAGGAGATAAACCCAGCTACACTTCCCTATATTCCATAAAATTCAAAATAATTGAGACTTTTTTTCTTCTTGTTAATGTCTTGTGTTATAGGCGACTCAGCCATGGACCTAAATAGAGTGGTATATGTTTCTTTCCCTCAACACCAGTTTTCTATTGATGGGATAGAACATGACCCAGCTGGATACATTGAAATAGGAAAACAACAATTTTGGGAGAGATATTTGACAACTTTGGAATAATTTCAGAATAAAATTATTATTAATTGTTATTATTGTTAACATTATTAGAATAATGTTTTGTCTTGTTCAGTTTAGAATATTCAGCCATTGATTTAACACTTAACAACTGTTAAATTACACAGAGTGGATGGAGACAAGATGGAGCAAAGAGAAGTATGAACAAGAAGGATATGGCACTAATTCCAGGTATGTGAACAAGTTGATTCCTGCCCCCCCCCTTTCATAAAATTGACTAGGATGTATAGGAACTAATATAAAAAAATTAAGTTCTTCTCTTATTATGAGAAGTATAGAATCAATAAAATTAGAGAGTGGAGAATTCAATACGTTGTCAATTATGGTAGTTATTACTTGGTGCATAGCTCCTGCTTTATGAACAAATGTATATGTACCTGCCTGTGGAAATCTTGAATAAAATCATAGACTTTTGCAATTTTGTATTTTTGCAAAATTAACTTTTTAGAATTGGTCTTAGATAAATAATGTATTTGGGCTACAAACTAAGTATAAAAGTACATATTTTTAAAAATTATAAATATAACTAATTTGCTGTTCTGTACAATGCTACTATTTCTTTTTATTATTTCAGATCAGTACATATTAGTTACACATAACTGGATTCATTATAACATTTAGATGTTATAATTTGATTATATTTACTCCAATTAATTTCTTCTTTCTCCATTCCCATTAATTACCTCTTCTCCACCACCACCACCCACTTTCATGTCTGTTTTCTTTTGTTTAATTTTGATGACCTGTGAGTTTCACTAGGTTGTTTCCAGAAACATGCCCACCTTACTATGAAGAAAGTATCTCACCATCATCAATCAAAGGTTATGCCCATAAATCCTCAGAGAAAGGTGAGTCCCCATGACTGTTTCTTCCCTTCTATGACAGTGTGAACAGACCCAGTCTTATGGAGCTCATGTGCAGGTAATCTCAGATGCTGGGACTTCAATAGTGCAACGGCCATATCCTGCTCAGAAATCAGCATTCCATAGCACCCTTTCTGCTTCCTTGTCTTCCATTCTTCCTACCAGTTCACATATATTACTTAAGGAACAAATGTGTTTGTTTTCGTGATGGAAAATGACTGGTACACACCATCTGTGTAAAAATAATGTTGATGACAACTGAATTTCAAAATCAATGATAACAAACCCAGAATAGAATCACTTACCTTTTTATACATATACAATTTTCATGACTATGACTAATTGTCCCATGTGATGTAATAAGTTAGGATGTAGAGTTTAAATAATTCTTTTAATTTATTTTATTTTATTTTTTAATAAATAATTTTTTCTTTATTATTATGTGTTTTAAATTTTATACATCAGCCATGGGTTCCCCTGTCCTCCCCCCTCCCGCCCTCTCCCCCACCTTCCCCCCAACCCCTCCCCTCCATTCCCATGTCCTCCAGGATCAAGGCACCCCTGGGGATTCATTTAAACCTGGTAGATTCTGTACAGGCAGGTCCTGTCACCTCTTTCCAGACTGAGCAAAGTGTCCATGTGTAAGCCCAAGGTTTCAAACCACCAGCTCATGCACTAAGGACAGATCCTGGCCCCACAGAAAGCATGCCTCCCAAACAGATCAACCTATTCAATGGTCTCACTTATCCAGAGGGTCTGATCCAGCTGGGGGCTCCACAGCCTTTGGTTCATAATTCATGTGCTTCCATTCGTTTGGCTATTTTTCCCTGTGCTTTTTGCAATCTTGGATTCAACAATTCACGCTCTTGCAGACCCTCCTCTTTCTCAACAGTTGGACACCTGGAGCTCCACCTGGGGCCTGGCTGAGGATTTCTGCATCCACTTCCATCACTTATAGGATGAGAGTTCCAAGACTGTTAGGGTGTTTGGCCATCTGATCATCAGACTAGGTCAGATCAGGCTTTCTCTTGACCATGGCCAGCAGACTACAGAGGCTATATCATTGCGGATTTCTGGGGACCTCTTGAGCACTCTGCCTATTCCTGGTCTCATGTGGTCTTCATTTAACATGGTCTGTTATTCCTCATTCTCCCTTTCTGTTCTTGATCCAGCTGGGATCTCCTGATCCACTAAGCTTTCCTTCCCTCAAATCTTGCCCTTCATTATTCCCACTGTCGTCCAGGTTGTTCATGTAGATCTCATCCATTTCTCTGTCATTGGGTGATCCTTGGGTCTTTCCTAGGGTCCTGTTTTCTAGGTAGCCTCCCTGGAGTTGTGTAGCAGTCTAGTCATCTTTGTTTTACATCTAGTATCCTCCTATGAGTGAGTACATACCGTGGGTGTCCTTCTGAGTCTGGGTTACCTCAGTCAGGATGATTTTTTCTAGATCCATCCATTTGCCTGCAAACCTCATGATGTCATTGTTTTTCTCTGCTGAGTTGTACTCCATTGTGTATATGTACCAAATTTTCTTTATCCATTCTTCAGTTGAAGGGCATCTAGGTTGTTTCCACGTTCTGGCTATTACAAAACAATGCTGATACGAACATAGCTGAGAAAATGCCCTTGTGGTATGATTGAGCATACCTTGGGTATTTGCCCAGGAGTGCTATAGCTGGGTCTTGGGGCAGATGGATTCCCAATTTTCTAAGGAAGCTCCATATTGATTTCCAAAGTGGCTGTACAAGCTTGCATTCCCACCAGCAGTAGAGGAGAATTCCCCTTGCTCCACAACCTCTCCAGCATAAGCTGTCTTCTGTGCTTTTGATCTTAGCCACTCTGACAGGTGTAAGGTGGTATCTCAGAGTCATTTTGATTTGCATTTCCTGGATAATTAGGGATGTTGAGCAATTCCTTAAATGTCTTTCAGCCATTTGAACTTCCTCTGTGGAGAATTCTCTGTTTAGTTCTATAGCCCATTTCTTAATTGGACTGTTGAGCATTTTGATGTCCAATTTCTTATGTTCCTCATATATTCTGGATATCAGCCCTCTGTCAGTTGTGGAGGAAGTGTTTTATACACACACACATACACACACACACACACACACACACACACGCACATATATGTGTGTAGAAAGAGACTTAAAATATAAAAAGAGATGTGATAATGATAACAGTCAGATTATTCACATGACTAACTTATCTAGCCAGCCCTCTATTAATTAATTCCCTTTTTTGTCTAGAAATCAGTATTTTCTTTGAAGCCATATAGCTTGAGAGATGAAGTTAATTTCTCATAGCTATTTCTGTCTTGGGCTCACTATTTCTGTAGCTGTATTCCCAATGCAAGAAATGTTTGATTATTTTTCCTGATTGTTAACATCTAATGTCAACATTGAAGTTGTAATCACATTTGTACCTCATTAGTCATTTTAAGAATTTATTTAAAACTAGGGTATGTTATATAATTGGTGATGAAAGATAATTTAACAATGTTTTCCTCATAAGTGGTATAAAACAAACATCTTATAGTCATTAGAATTTTAATGCACATGATATTTCTTGGAATATTTTAGAATGTGTAAAAATATTTCAAACTCAAAGCATTGCAAGTATATTTTATTTCTTTTTGTTTTGGGTACTTTTTCAATTTTTCTTTAGTAAATCTTTTTCATAATTTAATACCAATAAACATTGTACATTATATATTCTGCTCTCAAACCTCTTTTATTTTCCTCCTATGCCTATCAGCATCCCTCTTCTCTACAAACCAATCTTTATTCTATACATTTATTAGATTGGCTTTGTTCAGTGTACCTAGATACTAATTAAGACCTAGGTTTGTTGTTAACCATGACAGCCATGGAGGTTGACAGTCACCAGTATATGTACAACTGAATAGTATATCTTCTCTTCTCTCAGAATCTGTTGGCTGCCTAAAGATTAGCAGTAAGTGGTAGCAAGCTTTGAATCCCTTCGCTTCCATAGATGTGTTGGTTTGAATAAGACTTGTTCCCCACTAGGCTCATATTGTTGAATGCTTAGTCACCAGGGAGTGACACTATTTGAGAAGGATTAGGAAGTATGGCCTTGTTAGAGTAGGTGTAGCCTTCCTGAGGGATGTGTGTCACTAGGGTGAGCTTTGAAGTTTCAAAAGCTCATGCGTGGTAAATCTCTGTTTGTCTGTCTCTGTCTCTCTCCCTCAGCCTATGGATCAGGATGTAGCTTTTAACTACTGCTCCAGTGCCATGCTTCTCTGATGATGATAATGGATTAAGCCTCTGAAACTGTAAGCAAGCCCCTAGTTAAATGTTTTCTCTTATGAAAGCTGACCTGTTCATGGTGTCTGGTCACAGCAATTGAAAAGTCACTAGGACAATAGACAATTGTTATGTGGGCCCAAATTCTGTTGGCCTAATGCCATTTTGTACAGTTGCTAAGATTATATGTTTTTTATGTCTATGTCCTACTTAGAAAATGGTTATTTTGTGGACATCCCTCCCATTCTCCTTTTTTACATTATTTCTAACTCTCTTCTGTAAAGTTCTCTGGGCTCTAGGTGGTGGTGGTGCTAATATGTGTATGTGTGTTTGGGGGGTATACATCTTTTCTAGGGCTTAGTCCTTAGTGGTCCTCTCTTGTTTGCATCTCATATAGCCATGGGTCTTTCCATTTATCTCTATTCACTGCTAGAAGAGACTTCCCTTTTTAAGGCTGGCAGTTGACTTTGTTTCTGAGTATAAACATAGACAAATAGTATAGTTTGATGCTATAGAAATTTAATTAAGTAGCTATCTTAGGTATCCTATTGCTACTACCCTCCCCCCCAACACACACAGTTTAAGACATATTCAGCCACAGATTTTCACCAAGATTTATAGTATTAGTCATGGATTTCCTCCAGTTGGAAAAGCCCCAAATCAAATTAGGAAGTGGTTGCTACTCCATTACAGTCATGCATGGTTAGATACATCTTACCTGGCAGATTGGTATTAAGGTTGGAAGAAATTACTGGTGGATTAGACCTAAAACATCAACATATTTCACCACAGCAACTAGTATATCACCATCTGGCACTATGAATGCCAGCATGCAGTAAAGAATCCTCTGGCCTATTTTCACCTTGATTTTGCTGTATCCTGTATCTAAGGTGAATGTTGTCCACAGCAATAAGGTCTTATCATCTATTTCAGGTGGGTAAACAAGAAAAATGGCAACAGCTTATATTCTGATCAGTACCCAGGTGTCTTCCTGGTCAATGACATTCATAGACCTGTCCATTATTTGGTACTGGTGCTCTTGTCTAATGACTCATAGCTTTCAGAAACAATATTTTCTAGTCTTGTGGGAAATCTTCCTTAAAACTTATTTCTCAGTTTGTTTAGGTAAGATGCCAGATAGTAAATTTCTGAGTGATTTTTCCACACCACCCGCATTTTGTTTAAGCCTCCTCCTTCCCTTTTCTTGTCTTCCCATTGCCACCCTTTCCCTGCTCTAATCAATATAGTATCTTTCCATTTTCATGTAACCTTTTGGTGATGTCTTTCATGTCTTAAGGAAAATCTAGCCATTCTGTTCTCTTTTTAGTCTCTAGGGTTTTCTAAGTAAAATCTGAGGCTAACACTGAACTAAAGTTTTGGGCTAGTATCCACATTTGATCAAAAACACACCACACTGTCTTTTAGGGCTCAACTTCCATTGCTCAGTATTATTAAACCTTTCTGTACATAGTTAATCACTGATAGATTACTATGTTTTACAGAGATTTGCTGATTTCTTTGTGACAAACACCTGCCATTTTCCAAATCTTCTTTCAGGCCAAAAACTGTGTACTTACAAATTGTTCACCTATTTCAAACATAAGAAATGGAACATTTTGCACACTGATTTCTAAATTTTATATTATTATATAATCACCTGACAAACTTAAAAGAGTTTTTAATTTGAAGACATATATTTAAGCTAAACATCACAAAATCCTGTTGGTTAATATTGATTTTAATTTGATTAAATTCAGAAATTTCTTGGAGATTAATAAAACATACTTCTGGGAGCTTTGGGGAGGGTATTTTAGAGACAAATGACATGTTTTGTGATAACCAAGGGGGATGGTCTTCCCAGAATGTGGATGGTACTGTCCAATGGCAAATGGTCTTTGGTAGAACAATAGCCAAAGAACACTGCCTACTCAGGCATGCTCTGTCTAGTTCTCTCTTCTTCCATTTCACCATGAGGTAATTTTCTCCCTCACAACATTTCTGTGGATCTCTCCCTGTGTATGGGAACTGAAAGAAGTGCATTCAGCCAGCCATGGAGGGAAGCCTCTGACATGGCAAGCCAAGAGAAATAGTTCCTTCCTTTAAATAGTTCATGTCAGATATTTGACAAAACTTAAACACAATAGTGAATGTAGGTTTTAATCACATGGTACTCATTGATAGAAGAATTAAAACTGTTTTCATGTATTATTTAAGAGCACACTTAATTTAAAAATTTTTTAAAATGTCCAAATTCTCTAGACAGACACATTATGCTCTTCATAGGAATTTCTGGAATTAGTAAAATGGAGGCCAAGGGTATTTTCTCTAAATAGATGTGTTTGAGTGGAAGGCCTAGATAAGAAAGGCAGTTGTCCTGTTACTGTTCTAATGGTGTGGACTCAAGCAGAACACTAACAAGGTCCAAGGGGATAAAAAGTCACAGGATGATTCAGAGGTTTAAAGACATGGTGCTGATCACGCTCCAAGCTTGTATTTAACATGTTGCTCCTGCAATGCAAGTGCATGCCTGAAAGAGAACACTGAGTTTGTAGTCAGGGGTCAGAATACTTGAGGAAAGTATCAGGACTGGCACATCTCAGAAATTTTTTATTAATAAGGATCAGAAATGAATGACTGGGCATGGCTTATATGAGCATACATAAGGCACTGGAGTTATACTGTGCCCTCAAGTCTTGTTGACATTTAATTGCCATTACATTAATAACACCAATAAAAGTGAGAAAGGTAAGAGGTTATTAAGCAGTAAAGGTATTGTCCTCATGAATGAATTAATGCTATTTTTTAAGTGGGTATTGATCACAGGAATGGGCTCCTAATGTGTGTTTGTTATTGATTTGTCTGACTATCTATTTATCTATCTATCTATCTATCTATCTATCTATCTATCATCCATATATTCATATATCAACCATCTGTCTATATTTAGTCTAACTCTACCTATCTATTACCTATCTTTATCTGTCATCTATCACTTTGTACCTATACACACACACACAGACACACAGACACACACACACACACACACACACACACACACACATACACATTCATGGCCCTCCCTTTTCTGCTGTATGCATGCTCTACTTGCAGGTAGAAGGCCCTTCCCAGATAACCAGAAGTCAAATAAAGTCTTTTATAAAATTTACCTAGTATGTGGCAATCTGCTATGGCATTAGAAAACATGCTATTGCACACATACACACACACACACACACACACACACACGATATTGTGACAAAATAGTACTTCTCTAGTTATTGGGTGTCATAAGATAGACAGACTGAAAGATATTACCTCACAAGTGGCAATCCCATGCTGAATAGCACTTACATGGAGTAATCCTAAGTCTATAGTGCGGTCAATAACCTTTTGCAATTTGCAGTATTTAGCACAATTTTGTTCTTCTTACCCTTCTCACCATGTATATCCAATGACAAAAAAAAATGCTCTGAGATATTTAAAAAATAAATAAATAAAACTAGAGCCCAGTTCTAGAACAGCAAGGACTGTTACACAGAGAAACCCTGTCTTGAAAATCCAAAAAAATTAAAGAATAAAATCAAGCTAAGTTTACTTCTCTGTCTTGCCACATATGACACTGAACAGAGGCACAGTCAGTGGTGGAATCCCATACCAATTTATTGGCTTTTAAAATTTATTTTTTTGTATTTTTAAATTTTCAGGGAATAACCTCCTTAGTAACTAGGTTTACATTCTTTAACTAACAGCAGATTTTAAAGTAATGTGGTTATTTTTTATCAGTTACTTTTTAATCTGTGGTTAGTATAATATAATGAACGTGAGAGTCAATTGTATGCTTCTCAATTAATATTCCTCATGATATCAATACCTTTTACATGAGAATGAGCAAGTCAGTAAAAGAATAAATTAACAGGTAGTGCTTTTATATCAACCACTAGTTTGCAAGCAATGCTATATACAACTTTGAAGATAAAAGGTAATTGGAAGCATTTAGTATGATGTATCCACTTTATTTCTTCAGAAGTGGTATCTAGCAACACATGATAATGGTGAGAACAGTACATGACCAGGTGATGCTCTAGGCACTCCTCCCAATGAATGGTAGATATACAACACTATCTATTCAAATATTGTATGTAAGCTGCCCTGCAAACACAGCCTGAAACTGATTTTATCTGCCTATAGCGAAATTATCTTTGAGCTTTCCTATTTTGAACACTTGACCCTGGTATTTAATATGGTAGTAGCAGCTTTTCAAGTCATTAATTTATTCCCAAGTGTAGGAATTGAAATTCAATAACACTGTGAACCTGTGAGACATGATAAAAATAAGAAACTGCAGTTAAAAAATACTAAGGAAATGACCATAGCATCAACTCCACAGAGCAAAGAATCCAGGGGCAGACTCCAAGGTTTACTCCTAACCACAGTGTGATTATGGCACTTATATTAGGTCTCACAAAGAGCCACGTTTACATTCTACTCTGCAGAGAACAGGACTGGGGATTTAGCTCAGAGACACAGCAATGAGATGGATAAGGCAAATAAACCCTGTCTTCCCCAACTTGCTTTTGGGTCACAATATTTCATCACAGCAATAGAAACCATAACTAATACAAATATCACAGTTTGTCAAGTAGCAAAAAATGCATGAATTTTGTGCATGAACTCTCTTATTCAACTTGGTGTCCCTTGAAACTAGCATAGCACCTACTCCATGATAGATACTTTATAGTTCTTTATTTTTAAACTATTGACTTTAGATTGAAGTTATTTAGTGTACATACTAATTTTGTCTATTCATTGTTTCATTCGTAAATTATTTTCAAGATTGCATTGGGCTTCCATTGGACAATGAGCTTCATATATTATTGGGGAGGAAAAGAAATCAGTCAATAATGCTAAAGACAGAGAAATGTATTTATCTCTTGTAGGCATTGCATAACTGATTAAATAAATTCTGTGCCAACTAGAGAGAAAAAAAATCAATCTTCAGTGAGATCTTTACCAAACTAATATTAACCTCAACTTACTGTATTTCTCAGGGGTCACCTGACATTGTTTAGTTTGTTAAAGTTTTTGTAGTATCTGGAAATAGAAGGGTAAATGCCCTATGAGAATTATTTACTTAGAAAATTTAAAAATCATCTTGAGCCTACAGATAATTAGCAGTTCTTTTCTTGACCAAACACAAACTTAAAAGTTGCTTTTCAAGAGCCAATTTACTGTATTGGACAATTTGCTGAAATTCAGTTTGAAAATATGCCCAGTTCAGTGAATTCTGGGAATTGTGATGCTTATAAATTTGAGCTATTAGATGTGGTAATCCACTTCTAATGTGTCCTAAGATGCTTATTTATTTAAGTCTGGATATTTTCAAGCTCTGGGCTCACCTACAACCATTCTCTACCATTATACAATCAGAGCAAGTTTGTGAAAGTCCTTTTAGACTCTTATTCAGCTTGTATATCAATCACAAATTCCCTCTCTGCTTTGATACTACCTGTCCTAGAGAATTTGGGGTTTCATTTTACTTAGATCCAAAAATCCACGTAGTGCTTAGTAATTCTTAGTGTCCAATATCTTAGGCTGTTTTATCATTTTATTTTTTAATAATTTATTATTATTATTGTTATTAAGAGATTTTCTATTCATTTTACATACCAATCACAGATTCCCCCTTCTTTATCCTCCCACCCCCCAGCCTCCTCCCACAACCCACCACTCATTCCCACCTCCTCCAATCAAGATCTCACATGGTGAGTCAGCAGAGCCTGGTACATTCAGTTGAGACAGGTCAAAGGCCTTCTTCCCGGCACCAAGGCTGTGGAAAGTGTCTCACCATAGACACTAGACTCCAAAAAGCTTGCTCATGCACAGGGGACGGGTTCCGATCCCACTGCCTGGGGTCCCCTAAACAGCTTAAGCTAAACAACTTTTTTTTTTTTTTTTTTTTTTTTTTTTTTTTTTTTTTTTTGAGACAGAGTTTCTCAGTGTAGCTTTATGCCTTTCCTGAAACTCTATTTGGAGACCAGGCTGGCCTCGAACTCACAGAGATCTGCCTGCCTCTGCCTCCCGAGTGCTGGGATTAAAGGTGTGCACCACCAATGCCTGGCTGCTAAATAACTTCTTTATTGAACCATAATTTCACATTTAGAAACACAGGGATGTCAGAGACCTCATGAAAATGAGCACACAGAATAAGTGAGGAATGTGCTCACTTTGTTTTGAGTCCACGCAGTAAATACTGCTTTCTCCTTCATCTTCTTCCTCTCGCTGAGTTGCATGAGTCTTGGTTGGTATTTGTTTTTCTAGTTTCAAAACCAAGCAGAAATACTTCTCTGTGTATTCTGTACATTTGTACTATGAAATAAAAAATGAAAAGTAGTGTGTGGTTAAATATAAGCCCGTTTAAGGTCACCTGTTAAGCTCTGAAACATCCATAAAGGGTTTTGTCTGAGTCTCCTATGTTCTTGATGGTTTTTATTTTCCAGTGTCCATTTGCCCTTTTATTTTTAAAATAAGGATTTCACAAGGCTAAATTAAGATTAGACAAAATCCTCTACACATCTCCCATACAAGCAGGTTTGCTTCTAAGAAAGTTAAAGTTTTGAGGCATTTAAACTTCAATGAAGTAGCTCAGAATCTATTCTGCAGAAGAGAATCCCTTGGAGGATTTAGATGGCTCTGGATGTCTTGCCCTACCGTGCTTTACAGGTTCCGATTTAAATGGCCTTGCAGGCAGCCCAGGCATAGGCAATATTAGATGCTCCAGAGAGGACTTAAATATGCTGCAGGGTCAGGCTGGTCTCTGTTTATTTTGATTAAAAGAATTCTGGTTTGATAAAGACTTGGGTGAAAAGTAAAGATCTGCAAAATTACTAATGTAAGGATTGAAGAGATAAACAAACATCACATTAGTTTCTTAAAAAGAATTCTCTGGGAAGCAGATGTGAAATACATCCTTAATAGCCTGTCTGTACTGATACTCTCACACTACCCAACACCAGGAGTTCTACAAGCAACATAGACAAAACCTCTTTTTTTTTGGAGTGTACGTGACCTATAGGATGCTCCTAGGTATGTCAGATTTCTTTCTAGAATGAAATACAAATACTTTAGTGCGAATCAATCCCATGTTCACTAATAGAGATGGACAATTCTCTTAATATATCAGATATATTACACATGCAACCTATTAAAATGCACATATGATGACAATGATAAACGATGATGGCCCAGAGTGTTCAAAGTGCTTACAAGTGATCTGTGCTCTTGCTACATTAATGGACAATGAGTTTACAGTCAAACTTGGAGGCGTTATAATTTTCTACTAATGAACTTCAAGTCAATGCTCATTTTGGTGGCAGATTCAGGAAGTAGGGAGATTACATAAGTTCTCTGAGTTTCAAATCTCACACTTAGCTAATACCAACTCCAAACACAACTAGTAAAAACCAATGATTAAGCAAATAAAGCATACCAACTACTGAAACCAAAAAGGAAATGTGCCTAGGATCCCATTCAGGCACTCACAATGTTTGCTGAATTTCTTAGAATTTTCTTTTTTATGTCTATCAATTTCAAGGAGTTCTGTCTTGGGTGTATTCTAGAATGTTCTTTTCTTTTTTTAAATCATTTTTTGTCATTTATTTTACATACCAACCACAGTTTCCCCTCCCTCCAGTCCTCTCATTTCCTTCTCTGCCTCCCGTCTACTCCCTCCATCCACTCCTCCTCCAGCTCCATTCTAAAAGGGACACGTAGCTGCAGTTTTCTCCAGTCCTACCTGGACCACGTTCAGGACAAATCTCTCTCACCTGCCAGTCCACAGCTGCTTAGACCCAACCAAATAAACACACAGAGACTTATATTACTTATAAACTGTATGGCCATGGCAGGCTTCTTGCTAACCATTCTTATATCTTAAATCAACCCATTTCTATTCAACTATAAGCTTCCATGTGGCTCATGGCTTACTGATATCTTAACATCTTCTCATGGCTGCAGCTGGCAGCATCTCTCTGCCTCAGCCTTCCACTTCCCAGAATTCTCTTCTCTGCTTGTCCCACCTATACTTCCTGCCTGGCTACTGGCCAATCAGCATTGTATTTATACAGAGCGATATCCACAGCAGGGACAGGCCTCCCATAGGAATCAGCACAGCATGGCACATCAAGCTGAGACAGGACCAAGCTCCTACCCCTGCACCAAGGTTGGGCAAGGTGGTTTTCATTGTGATTTTTCTTTTGGGACAATTTTTCTGATGAGTGGAATTAACATAATCTTCAGACAATGTAATATACAGTTCACTGTATTTCACCAACTAGGCCATCTTGAACTGTGTAATTTTTAATGATTCCTTTCATATTTTCATCCATCATAGATATATAACATTATACTGTGGATACGTTAACAATGACTTGTTAAAATAATAGCATCAACAGTATTTGAGATGGGTGTTATTAACTATAATTTGGTTGAAAACAAAAGGCCCTGGAATACTTAAAAAGAATTTCTGTTTAATCTATAGCCATGGTGTTATAGAATCTTGGCTGATGGAAGCTTTGCTTTCTTCTTTATAGTCCATTTAAAAAAATCACTTCAATTTACTCAGACTTGAGCATTATATTTTAGTTTTGTGTTACACATGAGCTATTCTTGCTTCTGGGTGTTTTTGCTGTGTATCAGTTGGAGTGCCTGCAGATGCTGTTACTTGGCCATCCTGAGCCAGGCAGAACTGGGCAATCGTACGTGAGTCTTTCTTAACAGCAGATTCGTTACTGCAGAAGTACTGACTCAGTTCCCCTTCTAGCTTGCATTTGGCTGTGCTAGTGTTGCTTTCAAATGATTCCCCAGGCCAAAGGAATCAAATATATAAAGTTTACTTTATGTACCATGAAAGAAGTATAAATGACATACTGTTAAACGTATAAACATTAAAAATACTATTTTATGAATATTTCAAATGCATGCAATTATTTCTGGACTTTATCTTAGACCAAAGTTAGACTATTAAGTATTAATTTATTCCTATAAAGTAATATCATTACTTACAATTGCTTTTACCTCAGAGATCAGTTGTCCCAGTTTCTATCATCACAGATTTCTTTCACTTATTAATGCATTTCATATAAATAGAGTCATGAATAATGACATTTTGTTTTCTTCAGTTCATCTCAATGCATGTGATATCTGCCTATATTGGCTACACATGACAGTATTTCGTTTCTTTATACTAATGTGTAGTATTCCATTCCAAGGCTTTACAGTTCAACTGTTGAGAAGTACTTTACATTTTTGTGCAATATATACATATATAAATGATTATGTCCACATATGTTCATTTCTGTTGAATAAACAACACAAGAAAAACTGCTATGTAAAATAGATTGTTTTTTGGCTTTCTTGTTTTTTATTTTTATTTTGTTATTTTGAGACAAGGTTTCTCTATGTAACAGCTCTGGCTATACTTGAACTTGCTCTGAGGACCAGACTAGAATCATAGAGATCCTCCTGCCTCTGCCTCCTGAGTGCTGAGATTGAAGGTGTGTACCACCACCACTTGTATTAAAATGGATATGTTAACATAAAAATTTGCTAAAACATTTCCCAGAACCTATTTTGCCCTGTATCGTTGCTGATATTGGTGTGATCTCATGTATTTTTGTATCCTAGACTTTGATTTTAATTTTGATTTAATTTGTTTGGTCTGATTTTAGCTTTTATTTATTTGATGAGTAAGAATGCATGCTTTTCATGTATATATTAGTAATTCATACAATATACCTTCTCAGATAATTTTTCTTTGTTTTAATTGGGTTGTTTTCTTTTTAAAAGATTTATTTTTATTTTATGTGTATAAAAGTCTTGACTGCATGTTGCTCACACAGAGCCCAGAAGAGGACATTGGATCTCATGGAGAAAGAGACAGTTGCAAACTGCCATGTGGCATTTGGGGAACAAACTTGGGTCCTCTGCATGAGAAGTACATTCTCCTAACCATTAAACTATTTCTCCAATCCCTTGTTTCCTTTCTATATTGTTGAGTATAAAAAATTTCTTGTATCTTGTGAACAAAAATCTTTTTTTTTCAGATGCACCTATGTAAACATCTTCTAAAGTGAGGCTATGTGCTAATTTTTTTAAGCAGTAGATTTTGACAAACAGGAATTTTTAATATTGATTAGGCCAATTATATCAACTAGTTTTATGTTTATTCCTTTCTGAATTCTATGTAAAGAAAAAAATGCTTATTTAACACCAAGTCTGAAAGATGTTCTCCTATAATTTTTGACAGACACTTTATGGAATTGGGTCTTCCATTTAGACTTAAAGTTTTCCTAAATTAATGTGTAGATTTTGCTGTGAGAAAAGGGATGAAGAGACACTGCCCTCTACTTGGTTATCTATTCGTTAGCAGTATTTTTATGAATTGAATGCAGCAGCAATGTTTTTCTTGCTATGTTACTTTGTACATTTGTTAAGTCAATTCACTGTGATATGTAAGGATCCTCCTCACGAATCTTTTTACTCCCAAAGAACTATTTCTCTTTCTTTTTGAAGATATTACTATCTCAATATGGTACCTATAGAGTACATTTTGAAAATAAAAAAAGATGTGTATTTGTTAATTTTTGTTGTTATGAGAAAATACCACTACCCAAAACAACTTTCAGAATATTTTACTTTAATTTTATAGGGAGTTGGATATTCATAATGGTGGGGAAGACATGGCAGCCTGTTTAAGAAGCCTACTTATCACCTCACAACTACACCTAGGAACTGTGGGGAACAACAGGAAAGAGAGACAGGGTGCAAACCTCAAAGGCTATCCACAATGATGTACTTCCTCCAAGAATGTTCTTCTAAAGGTATCACAGCTTTCACACACAATACCACCAACTGGAAACCAATTGTTCAAAAACCTGAGCATATGGAGGACATTTCTCATTCAAATCATTACAAAGTATGAGACATAATCCAACATTTTTTTACGGTTGTTTTCATTGTTCTGAGCCTTTTCTATTCTTATTTGATTTGAGCTTCAGATCGACTTTTTTCCCCCTGAAGTCACACTGTGTTTTATGTGCTAGAACGTTGAACATATACAAATTTGAAAAATAAAACAGAATAAAAGCTTATAACATGAAAAGAAAATTATTTACTTCTTTACAACTTTATTCATTTTGTTCTTGTTAATATTTAACAGGCATTTTTTTCACATATGACAATAAATTTATCCCTAAATAGTTTGTTTTTCATGTTATTATAAAAAATACATATGCCAGTTTTACACACATATATTTTAAATATTGTGAAATACATACATTTTAAGTGTGTTTTACTGAATCTTGAAAATTTATAGTTCATGTAATTACAGCTATATAAAGAATATAAAGTGTCTTCATTTTTCTGGTATGCTCTCAGATAGCACTCAAAACTTTAATTCCTAGCAAGCAATGATGCAATTTCTGACACTTGTAATTAGGTATGTCTTAAGTAGTTTAATGTAACAAGTGTTTCTCTGTCCCACCATCCAGCTCCCAAATACTGACGTGGAGACTTATTAATTATGAATGCTCGGCCTATAGCTTAGACTTGCTCCCAACTAGTTCTTATAATTTAAATTAACCCATAATTTTATTAATATAAGTTCTACAACATGGCTTTTACCTCTAGCACATTCTGTGTGTCTGACTTGTTCTATATCTGGCTGGATTCTCTGCTTTTCTTCTCCTGGGAGTCTTCTTTGTTTCCAGAAGTCTGGCCTAACCTCTTCCTTGCTATTGGGCATTCAGCATTCTACTACACAAATCACAGCAATACATTTTCACACAGTGCACAAACATTCCACAATAGTGTGATAGTAATGAACTCAGAAATTAAGCAATGTTTTATGTTGCTCTTGATTTTCTCAGTCTTATGTTTTGGAATTTTGTCCCACATGGTATGCACTAGCAACTGACTTCCTTACAATTCCAAGCAATAAACTGTTGTTCAGTCTTACTGAGTCATTATCTATTAATTACTGCTGCTCATCTGAATCTGTTCCAGATTTGCCTGTTATGGGTGGTAGCCAATGATGATTATATATAAGGTTGCATTTTCTCAGTTACTTTCCCCAGGCTTTGGTTCTTGGTTGCTTGTTATTTATTTACTTCAATAGTCTGGATATGAATATTTTGTTATACACACATTACAAATGTTCTATCAGGAATATAATACAAAATGACATAAAATCAATACAATGTAATCCTATGTATTTTTCATTACTAGAAATGTATTATTGAGACATAAATATTTATCAGTTGTGCTGGATTCTAATTGTAATACAATTGAAATGATAAGAGCACTAGTCAAACTCTTTTAATCATCAAGTTTTCATAAGGTTAAGAGTGCTCTTGGAGAACCTTGGGAAAACAAGCATTTCCTTGTCATCTATATAAGATCTTTCATCATTTCATGTACTTTTGTTTCTCATACCTGTGGTCCTTGACCATTTATACTAAGTATAGAAGGTTTGCCAATACATAATCAACTTAGGCAGCCATGTACCTCAGAAAAGCCAGAGAATCCCAGCATAATCTGATGGCTCTTTGGATATCCAATTAGTTAAGTTTTCTATTATAAAACATATTGGCTTAAGCATAAAAATAATACATTGTATATTATATTTTAGATCCAAAATAAATCTTGTTACCAATGGTATTTAATCACTAATTAGGTTGATAAAATTGTGATTGTATTTTGGATATAGGTTTGTACCAAAATATATACCTTTTAATTTAAGTACAATATCTGATATCTTGAAAAACAAAAACAAACAAAATAAAAAAAATATTCTTTTTCATCTGGTTCAAAAATACTCTACTCAGTAAAACATGAATTGGATGCTATTTATTTCAGTTATTGCCAGAAGACACACCTCTAACTATGAACACATGCCTGTTAATAGAAAGGTACTGCTCATTAACATTCATTGATAAACCTTTGGATTTTTTAACTTTACATTTATGTGATATTTTTTATTTCCTGGATTGCAAAATCAACAAAGGAAAAATAATTGGACTGAAATCTAAATACGCTTCACAAAGTAATCTGTCTTTCTAATAATGTTTCATTCTTAAGTAAGTGATTTTCTATCCTCTAAATTACCTAGTTTTTGTTCTGTCAATGACTAGTGTCTTTTTTATTTTTTAAGCTGAACCAAAACTCCTTAATAGGAAATGTAAAGAGGAAAAAATGTTATCTCATAATATCATCCCCAGTCAAGATTAATATTCAGATATTTTTCATGTATAGTTTCCAAGTATTTATGATACAATGCTGATTAAATGTGTTTCTAGCCAATTTAAAATGTTTATTATTAATGGGTCTTGTATTTCTATTGCATTATATGATCATATTGATGTTTTCGTAGATTGAAGCCCATAGTGTTTTTTATATTTTGTTGTATTTCTATAATCAATAACATGTAGTTGGATTAAACTTTTGAATTTTAATGTATGCTTTGAATTTTTCATACATTTGTTCAATGTATTTTTTATCATATCTATCCACCACTCACCTTCCTCTTAGCTCCTCCTAATTCTCATTCCCTGTCTCCTTTCCAACCTCAGGTTCTTGTTTTTGGGTCTCTATTAATAATCCTCTAAATTCTGTTACTACTTGCTGTGTTCTCAAGTATGAGGTGACTCTGCCTTGCTCAGCAGCCATCTACTTTGAATAGCTGTTGCTAGTAAATTAAGTTTCACTTTTATATAATACTCTTTACACTAATTCTAGGAATGACTTGTCTATGTGTCCTTTCTCCCTCTCTCTCCCTTCATCCCTCCCTTCTTTTCTTCTGCCCTCCCTGATTGCTTCTTTCCTCCTTCCCTCTCTCTCTCCAGCTCTCCCTCCTTCTCTTACTCTGGTCTTCTCTTCCTATTCCAGTACTTCTTTCCTCCCATCCTCACTTTTCATCTCACTGCTTTCTCCTAACACCGTCTTAGGAATCTACTGTTTGGGCTATTCTATTGTTTTTCATGGCAGTGGTGGTGCTATTTCAGATACTGACTGGAAATCTTACATTCTTTAAGCCTTTCTCGAGATGGGTATGTGGAGGATGGAGGTGGACAGAATTAGGAATATGGAATAATTTTTTTTTATAAAATTGCTTCCCCTGCTTTCTCTTCAGAGATTTGTCCTAAATAATGTGCAACAGCTTTCTAAATTCTACTGCTAAGAGCTGCCACTGTGAGAAGACCTCATTTCAACCAGCAATTATTCAGCTTCACCTCCTTTAGACATATTGCCTTCCACAAGTCTTCAGGTTCTTTCCAAGAATCATTTTTCAAAATTATTTATTCAGAAAAACTTTACTTCTTTTCAAAGTTTGTTGCAATGATATTCTGTAATACAGTCACTTGAAGATAGATAGAACCTATGAATCCTAAGTTGTTTTGTGATAGTTTGATCACATTCTGACAATAAATCCCTCTTTGAGTCAGAGGGCAGGGCTAGCCACTAGCTGACTAAAATTAACCATAGAGGTTTTGGAGGACTGAGAGCAGATAGGAGACAGGAAGTAGTAAGGCATCACCAAGAGAGGATCTCAGTCCTTTTGAATGAAAGAATGGGAGAGATTGGAGGTCACTGGTGGCTTCTCCACGTCTCTGATCATTCAGGTTCTTACCCTAATATCTGACTCCTAATTTTTTATTTATAAAGAAAAATTCAATATATGCTTCACTAAGGTCTATAAACATTATCTTCTTTGCATAATGTATTCTGGCTAAGGATCTTGGTGTGGGACAATTACTCTAGGTTTAATTAGACTGATCTAGACTTTAGATGACCAATATACACCTGGATGGTATACCAACCAGTAGTTCTCATGCTTCCTAATGCTGTGAACCTTTAATACAGTTCTTCATGTTGTGGTGACCCCAAACCATAAAATTATTTTCGTTGCTACTTTACAACTGTAGTGTTGCTACAGTAATGAGTCATTATGTAAATAGCTATATTTTCTGATGGTCTAGGTGACCCTTGTGAAAGAGTCGTTGACTCCAATGGAGTCTGGACACACATGTTGAGGAACACTGACAGACATGCCCAGAAACTGTGAATCTGAAAAATGGAAGCAGAAATTAGAGAGATGTAGCCATAAACCAGGGAATGACAGCAGCCACCAGAACTGAACAATAAAAACCTAACTTTAAAATAAACACAAAAAAAACAAATAATTCTATTCTTCTTGGGGCCACCAGAAGGAGTGTAATTCACTAACACCTTAATTTCTCTAAAGGGATACTTTGTCCCTAAAACTGCCCTTCAAAATTGTGAAAATCAATTTTTATGGCTTTAAGGAGGCAAATTTGTGGGTTTTCACTTTGTTTTGTTTTCTGTAACCATGTGAACCTAACTCAGAAGGCATGAATTTCTCATAACTTGTCACTGTTTCAGCTTGACTTCAGATACCTGGGGTGATTTAAAGAGCTAAGGTGAGTTGCTAGTCTTACCTCAATGCGAAGTTTACTCTCCTCCCTCTCTCCCTCCCTCCCTCCTCTCTCTTTCTTTCTTTCTTTCTTTCTTTCTTTCTTTCTCTCTCTCTCTCTCTCTCTCTCTCTCTCTCTCTCTCTCTCTCTCTCTCTCTCTCTCTCTCTCTCTCTCTCTCTCTCTGTCTTTCTTTCTATTTTTAATTTTCATTTTGTGGCTTGGTTTATGCTTCTTTATGGTATGGTTATTTAGATAATAATTTTCTCATGTTGCATAATATTCTGTTAGCAAACATTTGGAATATTCTTTTTATATAAAACAATAACACTGTAACACTGGCATTTGACTTTAATATTCCAGTTTTTATATTAAGTCAGTTTCTTGAATATTTAGATTTTTATTTTATAAGATTTTATCTACTAGGTAAAATAACTATTAGTAGACACAGTGAAACATATTTAGTACTTTTCAAGAAAGTAACTTTACAGCCAGAATAGCAATGTAATAAAAATGATGGTATCACCACATGGTGGTGGTGCCTGCCTTTAATCCCAGCACTCAGGAGGCAGAGGCAGAGACAGAGGAAGGCTGATCTCTGTGAGTTTGAGGCCAGCCTGGTCTACAGAGCAAGATCCAGGAAAGGCACCAAAACTACATGGAGAAACCCTGTCTCGAAAAGAAAACAAAAAACAAAAAACAAAAACAAAAATCAGAACAACAACAACAAAAATGGTCTCTTAGAAACCACTTGACCTTGAGATGTCACTCCTCTGGCTCAAGCAATCATGTATTTCTGTTATGGAGAGTCCAAGAGGAAACACAACCTGGGTAAAGTCAGGCTTCCTAGCTATGAGAAGTTTCTCATAGAAATAATTATCTGGCTACAAACTTGTATTTTTGTGTATCAGACAACAATGATCAATCAGAGAAGTGACAATTAAATTCTATAAATTATCTTTTTCCTTTCTACTTCTTAAAATGATACTATTTCTGTTTCAATTATATTAGACATGAAAGATGTTTTTATATACTTTGCATGTAGCTCAAGCTAAGAAATTTAGTCCTTCAAGATTTACAGTCGTATTTTCACCCTAAGATGAACAGAGAGAAATTCCCTACATTACCAAATACATGTATCAGAAAAGAAGGGAATCTGGAGGCCTCGGTTATACATTAGATAAAGCTTTGTAACTGAAATGATAAGGTTTGGAATTTAGGGATGGGGCAATGCTGGGAAGACTGTTCATGCCTGAAGATCTTAGCCATCGTTGAACTCAGGGGCATAGAAATGCAATTAGGAATGTAAAAATCACTGCTTTGTACCAAATTGTTGTGCTAGCCATGTTTGTATATTCTCTTTGTTGATAGCTGACTTTGCAAGGTCAAAAAATAAGGTGCTTCACTTTTGCTACTCTGGAAAAAAAAAGATTTACAGTCAATACTTTCATTGTATGAGAAATTCATGTAGTTAATAAAAGTGTTGCTCTGATAGTCTAAAGGAACCCACACTCTTTTAAATAACAACTTCTTATATTTTCTGAATTTCATATGAGTTAGTCAATTATTGCTATAAAGTTCATTTTTCTACTTTATCTTGAAAACATTTTTAATTAACAATAGACATTGATTTAAAAATTTGGTACACTCTTACCTTCACCTATTTTCCTGAAAAGTATATTTTAAATTATCCTGCTCAACAGATGCTTAAACTCTTTTCAGATAACTTGACTTATTGAGCTTTGTTGAAACTAGAAAATGAGCTTTTTTCCACCCACTTTAGAAGAACACTAGACTCTATATGACTTTCATGCTAATTTTTGTCTGGAAGTCTGTTCATCATTGTAATATAGTAACATCAAATTTTAACATCAGTATTTTATACAACACAATTCTTTTTTCTCAAAAAACTAGTGTAGAAAATTGCTTCCTCAGAATAAATGAAATTCAGCCAGATCCCTGAATGAATGTAACCAACATCTTGCAATGAAGAAAGTTTAATATTTTATTGATCAAATCTAAGTTATTAAAAACCTTTATGCTGATTAACTCTAAAAGCTTAGTTTTAATTATATGAACTATAAATAAGATTTGAAAAGACCTTTATTGCCTGAAGTCTTTTGCTAGCTAGTTTCTTTAATGACCAAATATAATGAAAACTGCCCAACCAAGCATGTCTTTTGAATGACTTTGTATTTTGATTTGCCATAAGTCTTTCATAGCTATACATTTTGGGTTATGATTCCAGTTTCTGTCCTTAAACACCTGGTTGGTTAAAAACAAAGCAAGTAAAAATTTGTTTTTATGAAAGTTGCTTTTTTTCTAGCTCTTATTTTAGTTGTAACATTTTTGTTAAAAATGGGATTATAAAGTATTCACTGAGTAAAATTATTAAATTAAATGTAGAAGTCATAAAGAATGAAAGCAAATATCAGAACAAATGGATAAGAATGGGAAACCAGGTATGGTGTAACATGCTTTTATTCTAGCACTCAGAAGGCAGAATCAGGGCTATTTCTGAATTTGATCCTAGCCTGGTCTACTGAGCCCATTTTAGGATAGCCAGGTGCTACACAGATAAACTCTGTATTGAAAAACCAACAAAAATAAAAGAAACAAAGAAAATAAAAGAAAGAAAGAAAAAGGAAGAAGAACAGGCAGCAGGCTGGATAAAGAACAAATCAACTTGGGAAATTACACTCCAGCCCTGACAGTGATACCTACACATCTTGATAAGTATATTAGCCAACACTAGGACTCTGTAAATCTTTCTTTTTTGTAGTTAATTCTCAGAGATTGATGGTCATCAGTTATAAAATTTACAAGATCAAAAGAAAAAAAAGCAGAATTCCTTGAACAGGAACAAGTAGTCTTGATACTAAAATCATAAAGTGCTTCTTCCCCAAAGCTATTAAAGAATATATCAGAATACACAGCTCAGCTTCCAAGACGTTTACTGATACTGAGTTTCGCTTTTGAGAGAGGTGTCATTATATACCCCATGAAAGCTGGTAACCTATAACTATTCCCAGGCTGGCCTGGCACACACTATCTTTCTGTTTCTGTCTCTAGAGTGCTGGGATTTCACATCTGTACTCTCATGTCTGGCTATACTTAAAACATGTTTAATAAAATGAATCTAGCTGTAATATTCACTCTGTCTCTCAGTGTGATTCCATGTTGTCACATGAAAGCATAACCAGCCAAGACAGAATAGTGTATGCAGCATTTGCATGTGACAGCCTGTGGATAGTACATGCTGCCAAATGTGTTTGGCTATGATGAAGGTATTTATAAAATCACACAATGCTGAAGTGGAAGTCCTGAGGTTCTTTCTCCAATCCAGTGATGTCAGTTAGAGGACATCAAAATGAGTGCATGATAGATTTTTCAGAAATAGAATTTCTTTGGAAAAGCTTTGGCAGATAATTGGCAATATTAACTTCACCTTATGGTATTTCTAAGGTTTAAATTATATTCTTATTGATTTCTAGCTTATATTAAATCTAAGTGCGTTTGCCTCTCATTAGCATCATCGCTACATGTTGTGTTCATCAGCATATCCTCAACTGTGTGTGGAAGAAATCCATATCCAGCATGGTGAGTAAGTCATCCTTTTAA